>NC_133620.1:209445674-209725674 GCF_048593235.1 Sminthopsis crassicaudata | reverse complement strand
TGCCTAGAATTTATGTGTAAATAAAAATTGGTAATTTTCTATGTATTTTAAACTATGGCCAGAAGATGCTTAACCCACAAATCTCCCTGTTGAAATTTTGCATTTTATTCCTTCAGATTCAAAAAATACAGAGATTCCTATTAAAGTGAAAAATGAAAATATTTTTAGGAGAGGATATACACTAAGTTTATTAGTAATCCATACTTTGATCCAGTTTTATTACTTCTTTCTCTTCTTCTTCCCCTCCAGCCCTTAAACCTGAGATTTGTTTAGTGAGAGAATGAGGATTTTGAAGGAATATCAGGGAGAATAATGAGATAATTTTGAGAAAGATAGAATCTGAGAAATACAGACTTAGGTGGGGTACTGCACTGAAAAACTCTGTATATTTAGGAAGATATTTGAAGTTATTGGGCAGAAAAAGGGAATGAAAAGGGCAACCATTAGGTAAAAAGAAAAATGCAGAAAAGAATGTAGAAAACACTGAAAAAAATTACCATAGTTTTGGGGGGACTAATCTAGCACTCCACATAAGTTTGCATTTCTGACACTTGGGAAATAATGTACCTCAATGAATTCTATTGGTCTATCAATGTGCAGTAAGAGTTCCATTATCTACAAACATGAATTTCAAAATTTAAAATAGAACTCTCAATAAACTCAAAGAATAAAGAGACTGAGAAGTCTAAAATAAGTGGTTAGTGTTTACATTGGAAATGATATCTTAAAAGCATATGAGCGATGTGAGAAAAGCCTGCATAGAAAACAATATGCTATTTAGTTGAACAAGTAAATTGCAAAAATAATCTTAGTCTAATAGTCTACTTATAATAGCCATTGTAGCTGAATTGATGATCTATTTTCTTATATGACTATTATACTTGTAATCTCACTTCTAGAAAAAAGTCTAATATCTGAACCAAATAATTAAATTATACAGTTTTATTTTAAAATTCTTAGATTTCTTTTAGATAGTAAAATGTCACTGTCTTGGGCATATCACATTTGATTTTTTCTTTTTTATTCTTCTTTCTTTTTTTTCCCTTCTCCTCCCCCTCCTTCTTGTCTTTCTTTCTTCTCCTTTCTTTTCCTTCTTTCCCTTTTTTTCTCCTCCCCCTCTTTTTTCTCCTTTTCCTCCTTTTCTTTTTTCTCCTCCTCTTCCTCCTTCTCCTGCTGCTGCTGAAAGGAAAATTGGGTTAAGTGACTGGCCAATGATATCAAAGCTGTTAAGAATCAAGTGTCTGAGGTTGGATTTGAAAGTCCTACTGTGTCTGTAGGACCAGTGCTTTATCTACTATGGTACCTAGGTGTCCCCACATTTAATCTTAGTAATCCTAATTACCTAATCACTACTATTGTGCTCAACTATTTGATTTCAGGTTTAGTACTGTTCTGTGCTGTGCAGAGTATACTATATTATGTTATATATATATATATATATATATATATATATATATATATATATATATACTATATTATATTGAGATTTTTGTATTAAAATGTATGATAATGATAATGATTTTGAACTATTAATCAGTTTGTTTAAAGTTATATTAGAGATTGCATATAACACAGGTTATATTTTATCTTGTTTCCTTTTTTTTTTTTTTCATTAAATGGTACTTTAAGACTGCTTATTATACTACTGCTGTTAGATAGCAGATATCTTAGCTGTAGTTTCAGATAAGTGAAGGGAGAAATAAGTATAAACTCACTAGCTAATGTAAACAATAGTGGAAACACCTGAATTTCAGTTTTAACAATTAAAAATGGGAAAACAAGTTAAACATGTTTAAAATAAAAGAATATCTCCTGAATAAAATGGTGTTTAATAGAGGATAGAGAATAAATTTGCCATTTGGAACTAATTGTTTTAAATCTTATTTTTAGTGTTGAAAGAAATTTATCCATGGGGCATCTAGGCGGTGCAGTGGATAGAGTACTAGCCCTAAAGTCAGGAAGGACATAAGTTCAATCTGGCCTCAGACACTTTACACTTCCTAGCTGTGTGACCCTGGGCAAGTCACTTAATCCCAATTGCCTCAGGAGAAAAAAAAAAAAAAAAAAAAAGAAAGAAATTTATCCTTACTTTACAAAGTATGCATTCTACTTACCCTGTTACTGGCATTAAAATATTATGAATTAGAAAGATTTTTCAAATTTGCATCTATACATAGAGACTTTTTTAAGTTGAATTCTTCTTTTAAAAATATAAAAACAGAATTTGAAGCAAATTGGTTAATTTTACACATTCCTTACACAGTTTAGAGGAACAAATGCTAGAACCGAAGTCAGATATTCTGGATCTAAATCTCAACTCTCCTACTTATTAGCTTTGTGACCTTGAGAAAATCATCTAATGGTTGTGGTTCTCTGCTTCCTCATCTGTAAAATGAGAAAACTGAACTAAATGGCAGCAACAGTCACTTTCAGCTTTATATCTGTGATCATATGTTCACTTTCTCCTCCTCCTAAGAGCAACTATGAACAAATCAGATTTTAAAATGTATTTTATTCAAAACTTAAAGTTCTTTTGTTAAATTTTAATGTTGGATGGGATTATTAATACATTCACACATAAATATGTACCCACACCTATACATATATGTGTATATATACATATATACACATATACACACATAAATATATGTATACATGTATATACACACAAATATATGCACACATATATTTGTATGCATGTATATGTGTGTGTTCCATTAACACAATACCATCTCTTAAAGTGTTGGCTGACATTTGATGCAAATTAATCAGTAAACATCTAGCAGCTAGTTATCTGATGATAGTGGAGGCTAGGGTGATTTAGAAGCTGGCCAGCAGGGAAATTACTGATGGGAAAATGACTCTCAAGGATTTTTCATGCAGACAAGTGGCATCAAGCTGTGAAATGATTTTTGTCTCTGCTAAACCCCTAAAAGAAGAGGAAGCAATGAAATTGGAAGGGTAAATGGGACCTTTACTCCAAGAGTGATAAAGTTGTTTTCTATTTAAACTTGAAGAGAAAGCCAAGGTTGGCTTACGTATAATGATAGAAATGGAAGATTAATGAGAAAGATACCTGATTATTCCTTGGCACTTTAATTTCAATGTAGTATTAAATTAACACACACACACACACACATATACATGCTAACATCATTAAAATACATTTTTATTAATGCCTTTTGTTTTTACATCACTTATATTTCCCAAAATATTTCCTTTCCTCAGAGAATCATTCATTTTAACAAAGAATAAACTGAGAGTAAAAAAAATAATTAATGCAAACTGGCCAATACATTTTACAGGCCTGACATGATATGCAGTTGATCCACATACCCACAATCTTTTCTCCTTTTTCATGAAGAATGGGGGTGGCAATGTGTGTTATCACACATCTCCTATTTTTGGACTACGCTTGGCCATCGATTCTATAGTTTTCAATTTCAATATTCATTTTTATTCATACCTTTGAAACTTTGTATTGCTTTTTCCACATTCTGCTTATTTCACTTTTCTCAGTTCATATATCTTTTACATGCTTCTTTGTATTCATCATAATCATTGTTTCTTGAAGAGTAGTGATATTTCAATACATTCATGTACCATAACTTTCTTTTTAAAAGTTATTTCTTCCTCAATGAATATCTGATTTTTTTCTAGTCCTTATGACACTTTCAAAAGTGCTATTATTAATATTGTGCTACATGTGGACCCTTTCTTTTTCTCACTGGGCTTCTCTGAAGTGTTTGCTAAGTAATCAACTCTGGATCAAATGATTATAACCATTTTATATGCTTTTGCATTATATTCCAAATTGCATTCCTCAATAATTGGACCACAGCTCTAGCTGTGTTAGGGACACTTTAAGTGAGTTAATATGCCTGTCTTTCAATAATCTTTCCTTTTTATTTACAAATTGGAAGATTTGTATGATTTTTATTAATTATAGTTTTTATTTACTAGATATATGCATGGGTAATTTTACAGCATTGACAATGGACAAAGCTTTTGTTCCAATTTTTCCCTTGCTTCTCCCCACCTTCTCCCCCAGATGGCAGGTTGACCAATACATGTTAAATATGTTAAAGTATAAATTAAATACAATATATGTATACATGTCCAAACAGTTATTTTGCTATACAAAAAGAATCGGATTTTGAAATAGTGTACAATTAGCCTGTGAAGGAAATCAAAAATGCAGGTGGACAAAAATAGAGCTATTGGGAATTCTATGTAGTGGTTCATAGTCATCTCCCAGAGTTCTTTTGCTGGGTGTAGCTGGTTCAGTTCATTACTGCTTTTCAATAATCTTTCTAACATTGACTATTTATATCTTTTTATCTCTATTTTGTGGATACTTAGTTCAAACATCAGATTTGAATTGGCTTCTCTTAGTGATTTGGAGAACTATTCCATATAATCATTAATTGTTTGTAATTCATTTCAGAAACTGTTCAAATTACTACCTAGCTATAGTTATCAAAGGTTCCTAGTTGGGTTCTCTACTCTCCTCCCATTACCTCTTTTTCTTCACATTTTAATATAGGCCACATATCCATTTTAGTTCATGCTACATTATGCAAAATATTATGTATCTGCCAAATTTCTTTTCAGTTTCCCTAGTACCTTTTGTCAAATAGGGAATTTTTCCTCAAATAATTTACTTTTTGTTTTATTGAACATTGGATTATTGAATTAAATTATTTCTGATTCTTTCTTAATGTCTTCAATTTTAATCATTATTAAGTAATTTTGATAATTATTGCTTTATAGTATAACTGTATATATATACATATATATGTATATATATATATATATACATATATATGTATATGTATATGTTTGTTTTATGGAGATATATATATATACATATATAAAACTTATTAAAGTCATACTTTACAGTATAACTGTAAAGTCTGATATTTCTTCTTTCATTTATAGCTTCCTATTGCTTTTCTCAATATTCTACTTTTATTTGCTTTGAAATTTAATTTTGCTATTTTTTCAAGATCTATAAAATATTTCATTGATAATTTGATTGATATTGTATTAAAACTAAGATAATTTCTGTAATATGTTCAATTAGCCACAAACAATGAATATCCTCTAGTTATTTAAATCACTCTTCATTTTAAAGGAAAATTTTGTAAATACATTTATATGAATCTTGAAATAGTTTTGGTAAATTGATTCTAGGATATTTGAAATATTTTAATGATATGGAACATAATTTTCTGTTCTCTTTTAATATCCAGAATATTTTTATTGGGACATAAGTGTTATTATTTTGTGTGATTTTATTTTGTATCTTGCTACTTTAATGAAGCCATAAATTGTCCTAATTAATTCCTTTGGTGATTTTCTGGGATTTCCTAACTATTACATCATTAAATAGGGTCAAATAGATAGCAAAAAAATTTCTCTTTCCCTTTTCTTATCTTAATGCCTTTAAATTAGTTTTCTTGTGATATTGCTATTGCTTATATTTCCAGAATTATGCCAACAGAGGGGAAAGGTGTTACCCTTGATTTACTCTAGTATTTGAGACAATTTATAATGTATTATCATGATATACAGCTAGGTGGTGCAATAGATAAAATTCCAGACATGGAGTCAGGAAGACTCCATCTTCCTAAATTCAAATGATGCCTCAGACATTTATTAGCTTTGTGTCTCTGGGCAAATCATTTAACTCCATTTGCCTCACTTCCTCATCTGTAAAAGAAGTTGAAGAAGTAAATGATGAATCATTCCAGTATCTGCAAGAAAACCCCAAAATGGGGTCACAAAGACACACCTTAAAAGGTGAAATAACTAGCCTCACAATTGTAAATTTCAGTTTTATGGAGATAAGTATTTGGTTATATTTTAATCTTTTTAAAATTATGTTTTATAGAGCTTTTTTTAGAATAAATGCGTATAATTTTTTATCATTATTTTTGAATATGTATTGATATAACCATATGATTTTAGACAATTTCATTTTTAACCTGATATACTATGTTAATTTTCCTAATGTTGGACCATCTTTGTTGCTATGGTAAAAATCCAACTTGATCATTGTGAATGGTTTAAAAAAATCATTTAGTCTTCACCAAGATATCTATTTATCTATCTATCTACCTACCTATGTACCTATTTATCTACTTATCTATGTATCTACCTCAAATCAAAATTTACTAATATTACTATCTATAATTCTCTTAATTTGCCTTATCCTTCTACTTTTAAATATTAAAACTATAGTTGTCTTCTAAAGACCTTTTGCAGAATATTTTTCAAGAACATTGAAAGAAAATTAGGCATTACTTTTTCCTTAAAAATTCGACAGACTTTTCTGCATCCATTTCGTTTCTGTGTTTATATTTATATTTCATATATACATGTATAGTATATGTGCTTTGGGCATCCATGATAACCCATGATAACTACATGATAGAAAAGCTTAGGGGTGATATCCCAGTATCAGTGGACTTCAGAAACATGCTATATTAAGGTTATACTAGGAATCAGAGATACAAGTCAATGAAAGGAAAAGTGTCAGGACCAGAAGCAGGGTCAAAAAAAAAAATCTAAAATAATGCCCTTAATTGAGCCAATTAAGAGGCAAGGTTTCACAGTACCAGAATTAAAGTCTCATCAGCTACACATAATGACAAAGAATTGAGCTATACCAAAATAGTGAGTTCTTTTTCTTAACATGTTCAGAGGTAAACAGAAAGTGTCATTCTGAGATAAAATCTTTGTGGTGAAATATGAGATTGTATAATTTCATGTAAACTGTGGTTTACACAAAATTATGTAATCAGGTCTTCACAATAATCCTGTGAGGTATGAACTGTTATTGCACCAGCAAGAAAAATGAATAAGAAAGGTTGTGACCTTCCCAGGATCAGTGTTAGTCTTTGAAAAATGATTTTAACTTAGGGTTTTCTAACTTCAAATCTAGTATTTTATCCACTATGCCACCCCCCAAAAAAAACAGATTGTCTCTTTCATGAGAAAAAATAACAACTAATGAACATTTCCCTTTCTTTAATAGTTAATATTTTACATGCCTTCAAAAATCATTATTCTAGAAAGAGTTTTTCTCTCTCTGAAGTATCATAGCTTCAAGATATAAACTGCCACTCTTGCCTCTAGTGTTGTTTAATAAGTGGTTTCATTTTCTTGTCATAGCTGACAGCAACCCTGGGAAGAAGCTCCTGTTATAATCTGTGTTTAGAACACATTTTTAAAATTAAATCTTTGTTTTCAATTGTGATTTTTAGAATATTAGGTTCATATCCACTTGAAAATTTTTTCATTTGTTGTTTTTTTCTGTTTTAAAAAATAATTAATTGAAAACTGAATCCATTGATCTCTTATTTCTTTCTTTTGTTGATGATCATGTTTGGAAATGTAAATTTTCCCTTACAAATTGCTTCACAATAGTTAGTTCATGTTTAACATGTCTTCAAACTCAATCATTCCAGAGGGAGTAGCCCTCTCTAAGGCACAGTAGCTTCAAAATACCTTCATCTTGGGTACAGAATGTCTTGATAAAAGCTACAGTCTCTAAACTTAGCTGATAGCCACTTTAGAATAAAGATAATGACTCTAGGAACACTTAGATCACATTTTCTTGGCATATGGAAAAGAAAGGCATGGATGATCATGGAGAATATGTACACCTATACTTACAAAATATACAAAATTAATAAAAGCAGATTATGGTGAAGGAAAGCCCTAGCATTTATGGAATTTTGTGTGAATTGTGTTACTTGTACAAAGTTGAAAGGAACAAGTTATTTAGAGGAGTGGAGGTAAATATTCTGATTTCCATTTTTTTTTTAATCCTTCATATCTTCATTCTTTGGCTCTGGTTCTTTTTCTGTTTAAATTTCTCAAATCTTTCTCCCAAGAACCATTGAATTGAGTTTCTGTTTCTCCTTTTGGTATATGATATTATCTTCACACACATCTCAATTTAATATCTAGTACATTCTAGGGTTTTCCATGGTAGTTTACTATACCCTTAACTTTCAATGAAGGCAAGATCTAGAGTTATATAAATTTAATCTATTTATATGCATGCAAACTGGTTTGAAGAAACTAAGTCAAAATTCCTTTTGGAAGCATTATCAAATGATGCTATAAGTCCATGACTCAGCAAATATTTTGATCTTCAAAGAATAAATTCATGGAATGGAAAGACACGGAATGCATGATAATACTCAGTACTTATTAATTATGATAATGAATAAGTCAGATGTGATATAAAAACAATTATCCAAAATCTGTATAGCTACAAAAACCAATATTCAAGTGAGGATAAATGGGCAGCCCAAGTGAAGGCTTCTATTGTATTGGTTAGCTTCTTTAAGTCATGCATAGGTTTGTATCTATAAAAGTATAGAGAATATACATAGGGGGAAAAAAAGTTTTATCAAGGAATTAAATAAATTATGAATGACTTTTTACTATTTTTTGAGCTCATGCAGACCAGTATATGACTTCAGCAAATTTAGTATATAGTTTTTCAAAATCACTTTATGACTAAATGTAGTTCTTTGTTTCAAACCAGTTCATGTGTTTATGCAAACTAAATAATGAAGTCAATAGGGATCAAAGGATCAGAGATTTGGAGTTGAATGTGGATTTAGAAGGATTCTAATCCAGAACTTATGAATTTGTGATTTGTGACCCTACAGAGGGTCACATAACAAGAAATCATGAAATTATGATTTGTTAGCAGTAAATGTTTGATTTCTATACCTATTTTATCTATCTACCTATATATTTAAGATTGTATAAAAATGTCTTGGCTTAAAAGGGGTTATTAGTGGAAAAAGTTTAAGAAGCCCTGATTCTAGTCTAACACCCTAGAAGACTATTTGCAATTTAAAATATACTGAAAATATCAGATAGACATATCTGTTAATAGCATTCATTCTAAGCATATTCGCATCTTCAATTATTCCTCTTCATGTATATGATGTGTACTATATTTCTCAGTACATTGATATTTATTCTGCTTCAGAAATAAAAAATAAACAGAATGAAAATTAAAAATCACATTAGTTCTTAAAATGCAGTATATGCAATTATCCAGACTAATTTTATATGTTTGTAGTTATAATAACCATATATACTGAATCAAACTCATAGATAAGTCAAGTGTATTCTACAAGTTGCATTGAATGAGAAAATGTATTCTTAAAATTCCTCTTTCAGAATTAAATCATCAATAATATATTTATTTTAGGATAAGAACTATTCAATAATGATGACTCTGTTGCCCTAATAGTTAAACTATTTAGTGACCACTAATGATATAAGGGGTAGGAGCATATTGGAATATGAAGTCTTAGGCCAAGTTTAGAAGTAGGGAAGAAAAGGAAAGGAAAGGAAAAAGGAAGGAAAAAGAAAGGAAAAAGGAAAGCAAAAGTAAGAAAAAGGAAAGGAAAGAAAAACAAAATAAAAGGAAAAATAAGAAAAATGTGTAGAAATTCTTAGAAAAATAATCCAGTTATCAAATAATCAGTTATCAAAGAGGATTCAGATCAGTTTTACAGAAATTTGGATATATGTTTCTACTCTTGATAGAAACAGCAAGCCAATATTATAAATTGAATAAGAATTCATTGATTCATAGGATTTAAAGCTGGAAGAATCCTTACAAATCACCTTACTTATAGGATCCTGGTTTTAGAGTTGAAAGAAATTTTAGCATTTATGGAGATTGACTTCCTCATTGTGCATATGAGGGGAAAAAATGACACAGAAAGGTTCTGCGGGTTGGATTTACACCCAGATCTCTCAGACTTCAAGTTTTGTCAATTCTTAATAGAGAAGGAAATGTGAAGAAATGTGCTAGTTTAGATTTACACAGATCTTCTGATTCCCCAAAATCACTAGTCTTTTTGATTTGAATACTCTAAACTGATAAGTGGCAGTTACTGTTTTTGTGTGTGTGTGTGTGTGTGTGTGTGTGTGTGTGTGTGTGTGTGTGTCTCAAACTTCATTCCATTTGTATTCCATGATAAAATTAGGTATTTACTGTTTCAGGCTTTTAGATTCTAATTAAGGCCATGGTTAACAGATTCATGCCCTTTTGAAATACTATATCCCCCAGACCAAGTATTTCTCACTTGTCTCCATGAAAAGCTACATAATTATGGCATATAAGAAGCTCTTCCAAATAAATTTATCCTTGTCCTATTATATTTATGTTACTTCTAAAAATATTTGGTAGTTTTCTCAAGAAGTGAGTCACAGTGCCTGGCTCTTAATAAATGCTTAATGATAACTTATTGGTACCCTTACCCACCTAAATGATGACTGCACTTTTCTCCATGTAACTTATTCCTTAGGAAATGATCACAATGTCAGTGTTAGCTTGGATCATGATATTGTTAATGGTACAACAAATGATGTTGTTAGTGATACAAACAAAATCTTCATTTCAGAAATAAGGTGGGAGATCCCCATGCGGAAAACCATTGGGAAAAACCAAAATGTCTAATAAATCTCGGTTGAATTCTCATATGCCCTCTGTAAAGGAATGGGAGAAAGGGAAAAGAAGGAGAGAAAAGAGAGAGTAGCTTTCTGGTCTTTTCAATTTAAGGTGAAAAGACTGACTTTGTCAACTCTAACAGCTGCTCTATAGAAACTCATGTTTTGAGGCTTTTTAGTTTCAGTAGCTTCCTGGGGAAACACTTGATTTTTTCTGGGAGCGTCTTCAGTGCTTCATGTTATGTATATAGAGTGCACTTAAACGTCCTACAAGAACAGATGCTTTCATGGTCCTTTTCCTTTTTCAATACAGCGTTTTGTATATGTCTGGAAAGGCACTCAAAGGACGTGCTTTTGAAGTATGTCACTTAAATTAGGTAAAGAAGCATGAATAGTGAGAATATACTTCTGAATTATACTGACGCATGAATGGCTTTTTTCGGTACTGGGTTTTGTGCTGAGTATAAAAAACAATAGTGTTGCTTAAAAAAAGATTTAGCAATGCATTGATAAATTACAATTAAGTCACTGTAATTTTCATATTATAACGATTTGTGAATACATTATACCCCCATCCACCTCCTAAATATAACAAAAAAAAAAAAAAATGAAAAAAGGAAAGAAAGAGGCAAACAAGGAAAGGATGAAGAAAAAAAAAAAGAACTAAGGAAAGAAGTAATTGCATTTATTATCCCCATTTTACAGGCAAATAAATGAAGATAAAAAGAGGTCAAGTCACTTGCTCAGGGTCACTCAACTAGTGTGATAGGACTAATGAGTTCCTATCACAGTTTCCCTGACCCTAATCCAGCTTTAATCCCTCCATGCAACCTGATTAGACCCACTTTTCCTGTTGCCACAATTTCCTAATCTGGGGAGGGGGGGGGAATTAAGGTCCTAGACTTCTGTGAGTTGCCATTACCTGATGACTGACTAAAGGAATTCATTTCTCAGGGAAGCTGTATTGGGAAACCTCTTGATTCTGTCCTAGCTAGTAAATATCTAAAACTGGATTTGATGTATACAATGTTTTACCCCCTCAATTTTCCTGTCTCTTTACTGACAAGACAGAGACATATTTCATTATTTGTTTTCTAGTTCTGCTTATTTTATCTACATCTGTTGATAAAAATATGAAATATACATATATTACATAAATGCATGTGTATATATGTATATGTGTGTATAATGTATCACTTTCTGTGAGTGTATGTGTGAAAACTAGCAAAGGGAAATAAGATTATTATTCAAAACTAGCCAAGATCCATCAGTGACTCAAAAATTCTCCAATAAGTATGCAATATTATTAGGAAGATCAAAGGTATTTAATTTTAGCTTTCCCAATTTTTACTTTCCCATATCAAAATATCTTACTGTTCCTATCCTTTCAGAAAAAAAAGGGGCAACAATGATTTTGATTAATGATAACTATCTCGGTCCTTGGTCTTATTACCTCCTGTTTTCTTTAACAGTGTGTTCCAGCCTTTGTAGAGGGTCACAGATAGTAGGGGAACTCTAGTGATGTATAAGACCCTCCAAACCAAACATGTCAGCAGGTTCCTTTACTGGGCTGGATGGTCTTATATCTCACCCAGAGTTCCCCCAGTATCTATAATCCTCTACAACCCTTCATTCCTTCTCTCTCTTATATTTTTAACTTCAACCTCTAGGTATTCTGACTTTTACCTATGATTGAATGATTCTAAAACATTTCTCTGATATTACTATTTCTTCAAGCTATTGTTTGCTACTCTATGTCTAGGAAGAATTTCCCCCAAAATGCTTCTATTTCCTTTTGGCCCAGTACATTATAGTTTAGTCCATTGCAATATGATTTCTACTCTAAAACTAACATAAAATTTATCCTCTCATATTCTTTAAAATACTTTCTTACTGATACATCCAGCCTCTTTTCCCCAGTTCTCACTGTCCCTGATCTCCGCATCATTTCAAATAATAGACTACTTTATTTGATGCTCTTCTTTCCTTTGACTTTGTGATGCTGCCCTCACCTTGCATTTCTTCCAGTTGTAGATCTCACCAACACTCCTCTGTCTCTTTTTCTGGCTTTTCTTTCCCCTCTAAGTATTGTCTTCTCTCTTCCTTTCATGTTCTAAGCTATTTCTCTTTCTTCCATGCTCACTTTTTTTTCATATAGATGTATATACATACAACAACATATGGGTGAATGTGTCTTAAACATGTACACACTACATTCATCTCATATGTTTCCAAATTTTCAACCTTCGCATTTAGAGGTTTAAGTCCCAAATGTATAAATAACGTTCTGAGCTCTAGAACTAGACTTTCAATAGACTGACTAGCATCTTGAATGCAAAATGAGTTCAGAGAAGCACAGCTTTAGATCTGGAATGGACCTTAAAGGTCATCTAGTCCAACACTCCTCCTTCCCACCTCTACTTATTTTCCAGATGAGGAAACAGAATTTAAGATGACTAAATGTTTAAATGACTTGTCAAGGTGACCCAGGCTTGTCTAAAACTAAAATGCATCATCTTTTCTGCCCTTCATGATTCCTTATTTCCATTAATGGCATTATTATACTTGTTGGCAATCCATTAACTGCTCTCTATTGTGGGGCAGAATAAGGATTAGAGACAACATTTGATTCTCTTTTTAGGTATTTTCTTGTTTTCCATTGTGTGCTTTTTACTTTATTATTTTTCTCTTTCTCCCATTCCCCAAGAAGGCTGCATTTAGGCATAGATTTATGTGTGTGCATGTACATACATGTACATAACACACATATAATCATACATGTATATACACATAAATGAAAGTTATACTATACTCCTTTTTACTGGTCCTCTCTTTCTCTGAATGTACATAACAACTTTCTTTACAAGTTCAAATCTTTCCAATTTTTTTCTAAATCTACTAGCTCATCGTTTCCTACACCACAGCAATATGCCATCCTTATACTGTCTAGTTTTTTAAGATCATCTAAAACAATATTCATTAATGATATATTGTGTAGTTTCCCTATTTTTCTCTTTTAATTAAATCTATTTTAGCTTTAGTTTTCTTTGAGATTTTTATTACTACCCTTACTGTTTTTGCATACTAAATTCTTCTTCTGATTTTTATTTTATAAATGTCTGTATCTCTCTCTCTTTTTTTTTTTTTTACAACATTTCCTGAGAGCAACATATTGTTGAGTTCAAAATTTTAATCTTCTGTTTCTATTTTATGGGTGAATTCATCCAATTCACATTCTAAGCTATAATTACTTGCTATTTATTTTCCTCCTTCCTATTTTCCTCATTATTCCTCTCACTCTATTCTCTGTTTTTCTTCTAGCCCTCACTTTATTGCTACCCCTCTTGACTCCTCAATTTTACTTCCAACTGTTCCTTTGCCCCGCTGTTATTTAACTTGTTCCTTCCAAAGATCCCTCCCTTATCATTTCCCTTTATTCCTTGCCTTCTGTAATCAATTCCCAATGAAAGTAGGATTCTGGAACTCTCAGGCCTCCTCTCCCATCTAATTGCTCTGTATCAGTTTTTCCTCTCACACATCATTTGAATGAGATAATTACTTATTTTACCTGATCCTACATAGTTTTGCTTTTTAGAATTACATCATACTCAGCTCTACCTCAATCTTTCTTTTGAACTATCCAATTATTAATGACAATCTTAGTGATAACTATCCTTTATATTTTCACGTATAAAAGTAAATAATTTATCCTTATTGAGTCTCTTGTAACATGTCTTTGATGTTTACCTTATATTACTCTTGGATTTTATATGTCAGATTTTCTATTAAGTTAAGGAATGTTAGCAACAACATACTGAAGATCTGATAATTCACTAGATATCCATCTTTTTAAAATTCATGATTATGCTTAGCTTTTCTGGATATGATATTTTTGGCCACAAATGCAGTTCTTTTCCTCTTCAACATATAGTGTTGAATTTTATCCTGGGCCCAACCTCTGCATTCCTTTCTCTCTCTAAGTCACCAATAGGGCTCCCTTGTACAATATGCTAGAAATGTTCTTGCTCCCTGAGAATCTTCTAGTGACTATGACCTTCAATTATCACCTTTCCCCAAGACTACAGAAATGTTCCCTCAATTGTCCCCCTGGAAATTTTTACACTTCACTTAGGCCAAACCTTGCTATTTTTCTTTGTATCTTCTCCAGTTACTCCAAAAGGCCCACTGTTCAGCTCCAATTCTTATTTATTTTTGCCACTCTATATTCACTCTAAGTTGCTATTTCATCTTGTTTGTGGGGGAAATCTAAAGAACTTGGGAATTTTCTGTCCTGTGTCACTATCTTCCAGAATTCTCTTCCCTCTTCTCAGGTATTTTTGTCAAACAATCTGAAGTTCTTTAGCTCTCCCCACTTTGGGCATTAACCATGAAGGAATATAATTATTTCCCTCTCTTAGGTGGATAATAATTGTTGCTAGGAAGTGCAGTTCATAGAGTGGTGGACATGAAGTCAAGTCCCACCTGTAACACTCTTACTATCTGTATGATCCTAGTCTCAGTTGACTCATTTGTAAAATGATAATGATAAAAAGCTATTTCACATGGTTGTTGCAAGATTGAATAAGATATGTAAAATACTTTGCAAAACTTTAAGAATTTTTACATGTTACATATAAGCAATATCAATTATTGTCATAGTCAACCAAAATTCAGTGGTAAATCATTACACTTGAAGCTGAGTAGAATGTTTATTATTATGATTGTGGCTGTTACAGTTGTGATTTTTATTATCATTATTGTTATGAGATTTTAAGGATTTAGAATAGTATAAGATGTGGAAGAAAAATTTGCATTTGGGATCAAGCAGATTTGGATTCAAGACCTATCTCTAAGACATATATCTGCCTTATCCTGAGAAAGTGATCTAACTTTTCAGTATCACAGGCAATTCTTCAAGACTCAGAGTTGTGGAGCAGGTATATCCTGATCTTTGATAAAGAAAATTTTCACATATATTTTTCGGCTTCATCAGTGGTAGAATTTATTTTGTTTATCTATGTATATTCATCACAAGGTTTTTGTTTTAAATGAGTTACAGGGGGAGAGAAATAAAATAGATTTTTTTTTAAAAATTGGAAAAAATAAAATTAATGAAAAATAGAGCATACTCCCTCATAGAGTAACTCCCTATACTAAAACAATCACAGATTTGGATCAAAACAAGCAAAAATTCTAGAGGTGGAAGAGTTCTTAAAAGCTATTGAGTTTACCTCTCTCATTTTATAGATGAAGAAATTGAGACTTAGAGAATTTAAATGGCTATACTGAAGTCACCTAGATACTTAATATTTCCAATGAGATTTAAATTCACTCTCTAATTCCAAATGTTCATAGTGCTTTTTGCTTCTTGACTACTTAAAATCTAGAATACTCAACCTTTTCATTTGTGTTGCTGCTGCTCTGAAATCCTGATATCTTAATTGTTATGTGTTCACTACCAGTCCCAGTCAATTTTAGCCATATGTGTCTTGATTTGTTCCTTACATTAACTCCGCTCCCCATTCCACACAATCTTTCTAGTTCTAAAATTATGTTTAAGTCAATGTTGGCATCCTACTCAAAAGAATGTGTCAATCTCTTCTCTCTATATTTGAATTTTAGTTCCCTAAGGGTATGCTTTGTACCCACTAAACACTTAATAAATGCTCATTCTTTCTGTCATTCTGCCTCTTCCCATAATAACACATTATCCTTCTTTTGACCCAAACTGATGGAATGTTCATTTACTTACTTGTAATATTCTTTTTCTCTAAAATGTAATCGTTCTCTTGGAGGAGGTTTCTTGGGGAGCTTCTGGAGGCAGCCTTAGTTTCAGTTCAGTTCAAGAGTCCCAAATGAATCCAGGAGTTAAAGTCCAACTCCTTTATTGTCTCTTCCAAAATCTCATCTTCACGTGGGGCTCAGCTAGTTTTCTGGAGGCCTTCCTCTCTCCTTGGTTCCCCAGAGCTCTTGTCCTAATTTTTCCAGCCAGCATAAAGATGGAAGTGGCAATGAATCTTGACTCTGACTCTCCTCCCAGAAAATGGGCTTGTGGGTGGGCTTGTGAATCTCCCGGAAGTCAATCCTAGTTGTGAATCTCCTGGAAGTCCCCTGAAGTTCTCTCAAAGCTCTGAGAGATTCTGGCTTATATGTCCCACACTGAGTATAGACCAATCATTATATCACAAGAAAACCATTATTTGTTGTAGGATTAAATCAATGCTAAATTAAATTTAGCCATTGTCTCCTCAATTTCCTCAGTACCTTGTTTCAAGTCCTGGCCCATAACATCTCCTTGTAGGATCAGATCAATCATACTGAACCATGCTAAATTAGATAATTATTGTCTCTATTCTAGTGACTTAGCATCTTGTAAGAATCCTAACACTTACTCAACATGAATTGTGCCTTATCTCAGTCTTATGTCTTTTCTATTACTTTTAGAAGAATATGGGACTTGGGGCAGCTAGGTGGTACAGTAGATAGAGCACCAGCCCTAAAGTCAGGAGGGCCTGAGTTCAAATATAGCCTCAGACACTTAACACTTCCCAGCTATGTGACCCTGGGCAAGTCACTTACCCTCAATTGCCTCAGCAAAAAAAAAAAAATAAAATAAAATAAAAAATAAAAAGGAATATGGGACTTTTCTAATGCCTCAGATCCTTGATATTCAGGAGCTTTGTGACTATGTCAAAGACCTCCAAGTTCATTACTATGTGAGAATATTATATACAAACTGAGGGGAAAGGGTAAAAAAATTCCCCTACAAAAATCCAATTGTTGTGAATATGTTGTAAACAATATACACAAACTTTATAATGACAATAACTACCATTTACACAGCAACTACTGTATACAAGGCATTGTGCTAAGTATTTAAAAAATTTTTATCTCATTTGATATGTATGTATGTTCATTTGTAAACCCACATGAATGTATATACATATATGTTATCAGAGACCCAAAGCAGTTTTGTTTTGTTTTGTTTTGTTTTTAATTTGGCACTTCTATTTTCAAAATATTTTGGCTAATAATCCCAGGATAGTTTTTTTTTTTCCTCTTCCATATTCTCTTTCTAATACTTATTGTTCAAGTAAAGGCTCTTGGATATCTGATGCTTCCTGCACAGTCCTAACTGAACAATACTTTGACTAATAATGCATGGATTTCAAATTGCACTATATACATGACTTTTTATATTTTATTTTATACATTTTAGGCTGAGGTTTTAGCTTCTTATTTCACCATTAGACAAGTGTGATATTTAAATAAAGAATTCTTTGGCCAGTAAGCAAAAAAAAGGGAGGGGGAAGAGACAATCTGAAAAGTACATTAGAAGTATATTACATATAATTATATATAAAATAGTTAAATCCACCAAGTTTATCAGTCATGTAGGACAACAGCTAGATTTGATAGATTCAACTGATATGGTGCTTAAAAAATTTTACATTACACAGTGTCACATTATATAAAGTTATAGCTACATCAGGTGACACAGAAAAAACCCATATTACATGACCTGATGCAAATTCAAATGGGAAATTTGGAGCATACAAATGGATTAAACACCCTTGAAAAGCAGGTAGAGTACAATTCCAAAGGATTTCAGGTCATTCCGAAATGCTATTACCTCCCAGCTAAGAAATGTTGACTGCATTGTTAGTGATCATACTGAAGCATGAAATTGGGGAAGAAGACTGTTAATGGGTCAGTTAAGGTAAAAAGGCAGAAATATTATTTTAAGGTGGAATGTTGTAACATATATGCAGTAAAATGTAAAATTACCGCTGGGTAGAATCTGCATTTATTTTAGTCACTATTTCTAATTTCTAAAAAAAGAAAATGATGACGGGAAAATCCTAACCTAAAATATTCTTCCCTTTAAAAGCCCCCAGATGGTTTCCAAATAGACCCTCACCATTTTCTAAAATTATTTTTGGACAGCTATTTATAAGCTCTATGAAATGTATTTGTCTCTGAAAGGAACATAATGTGATATGTTGTATATGCGAGTTGTACAATATTTTTAATGAAGATACAAAATATTTTAAAGCAGTGCTTCTTGACCTTTCTTTGCATCATGGACACCTTTTCCATGAATCTTATGGACCTCTTCTGGGAATGTTTTCAAATGAATAAAATAAAATACACAATTATGAAGATAACCAATTAAATAGAAGATTGTTATAAAAATAATTTTTTATAACTCCATGGATCCCAAATTAAGGAAACCTGCTAGAGAAGAAAGAATACAGAGCCTAACTTCTGTGGGATTTATGGACTTTATATCTCCCTTGTAGAATTCTTTGAACATAAGCATTCTTAAATGTTGCTGACAGATCTACTAATTGTTGAAAAAAACATATAGGACCTTCTTAGCTGGAAGAGGTAGCTGTACATCAGGAAGATTATATACTTTCTTCTTTTTAAATAAAATTTTGATTTTCTAAATACATGTTACATCACTCATTTACTACTGACCTAAATTGAAATCCCTTTCTTTAATTTCCCTTAAGAAAAGTATTAAATGTCTTCTCTTACCATAGTAGCATTTTTTTTCAGAACAGAAAATCATTATTTGATTTTTATTTAATGGCATATTAGGTAAGTGGATCTAATCAAATATTGAAGATTTATCAGTTAGTAGCTCTTAAACTACATTGTGCACTGCAAAAATAATTTTTAATAGAAGAGTTTTACTGGAGGAAATGAGAAATTTCTTCCTACACACTTGAGAAAACTGTATGGAATAGCTAACCAGTGAAATATTTACATGGCTATAAAAGCTTAGCAGTTAAAATTATTAAAATTGAATAATATATTTTCATTTACTTCACATGCAAGGCATAGATTCATAAATTCAGTGTCAGTTAAATATGTCTTGATACTCAATACTATACTTTTGGCACTATTGCTGTTCTATCTCATATTGTCATCATTTGCATGTGTCTTATCTTCCCCCATTATATTATAAAGTATTTGAGAGCATAAATCAAATCGTATATTCATCTAAACAGAATCTATTTAGAACTCTAACCAGAAATTTTGGTTCCCAAGAGTATGAAATGCTTCTCCAGATCAGTTTTGTAATTCTTGCCATTCTCTGTTTATTATGCTGTGACTTTGAGGGAAGGTTATTGTTGTAGTTAGATGTTTATTTGCCTTTGTATGTCTAGTTTTATTACAGTTCCTGGTAGGAGTATATAATAAATTCTCGTTGACTTGACTGTCAACCAAATGACATGACCCTCTGAACTTCGCTATGCAAATGGCAGGCATACAGTCCATCATGGAACCCAGCTCATAGATTTTCTCTTTATAGGATCTGGCAAATATCATGGTGTCTACTGCAATAACCTTTGAAAGTTCGTAGTCTTCATCAGCAAGTAACTACAGTAGGATTTTATAAGAAAAGTGTAAGTAAGCTTACAGGTACCACTGAAATCACAGGCTTAGTCCCTCTCCCCTTTAGATAAAATGATTTCATAATTAGTACCTTTGGTAGCAAATAATAGGAATCTCAGTAACTAAATGTTCATGGTTAGATTATATAATTAATTAAATATTTCTTATTAAACAGTTCTTGCCTTCAACTAGAGGCAGCTACATGGTACAATGGATAGAGTACCTGGCTGGGTGTCAGGAAGACTGGGATACTTACTAGCTGTGATCCTTGACAAGTCACTTGCTTCTGTTCCCTTATCTGTAAAATAGAGATAAGGATAGTACTTACCTTCTAAGATTGTTATGGGGATCAAATAAGATAATAATTATGAAGTGCCAGAGCACATAGGAACTTTACACACACACACACACACACACACACACACACACACACACACACACACACAAACACAAACACATGCACATATATGTATGTAGTGTGTTTGTATATATATATATATATATATATATATATATGTGTGTGTGTGTGTGTGTGTGTCTGTAATAGTTATTATTAATAATCTATCTTACACCATACTCATTTCTATTGTAAATAGTGCTATAGGGTCCATTGTACATTTTTAAATACACCAAAATTATTTTTAAAAGCTCATTTTCATTTGTTTAAGTACATTTACAGACCTGTCTTGATTTACCCATTTTCCATGACTTCTAACCATATTTTGAGCATTATCTTCAAATTATTTTAAAATTAGTTTTTTGAATAGATGATATAGATTAATCATTAGCACAAAAATACAATTTAATTTATTTAAATGGTTTCCTCATATTCAAGTCCATACTTGAAATATAATATTTCCATATGCTTCAAAACATTAACCTTATGCAGAATTGATGAAAGCAAGTTACATGGCCTAGTAGGATCTTGAAAACCTGAATCCTGAAAATGAACCAAATTAGTTTTGTTTGTTTGAAAATCTGAGGCGGCTGCTGCATTTTTCAAAGAAGATGATTATTTCCTTCAAACTGCCAATGAATAGATTTAGTAGAAGCTATAAGCTGTACAGATGAATCATTAATAAAGAGAGCACAGAAACAAAGGAAAATGAGTGGGTTAATTACAGTTAGTATAATTTAAGCATCCACTTTGGATATCTTAGAAATACAAAGGCAAATGTGAAGAAGATAGTTAAAGAATTGCTTAATGAAACCCCTATAAGGGCAGAATTGTTTTGCATACATAATATGTTTACATTTATAATGATGCACAATAAATATTTGTTGATGGTGATGCTAAGAGTTAAGATTTTAAAAGAATGTGTAAGTATAAAAATACATTGTGATTTGGGTTTGTTGGCCAGTGATACCAGCAATTCTTGCTCCCACAACTCTTATTAACATTGTTTTTAAAGGGAACAGAAAAAAACAAAACAAAACAAAACAAAGCAGAAAATGACCGATTGGCAAAAAGTATTGAGAATATTCTGTTCTTCCCATTTATACAGCACTGCATTTTCTTCATTTTATCTAGAATATTTCCTATTTTTCTCTACTTTTTCTACCTATTTAGCTGCTTATAAAATATCAAAAATAATTGAATGTTTTTAATGTCATGTAAACTCAGCTTTTATTGAAAAAAATTTGTCCAGACTAAGTTTTAACCAAGAGCTTGTGGATTCCAATATATAACTATTAAACAAAAGAATAGCCTGGAATCTGAGTTGTAGTTTGCTCATTCATGTTGATCTGCAAATGCACAGAGAAGCATTTTTACTAACATTTTTACAGACTGTGATTATTATGAGCCAATAATACTCCTTTATTTTCTAGGTTCTTGTTGTTTCAGGTCAATGAAAACTTACATTCTTCAAGAAGCAACTAACTCAAACCAGCTAGCCCAAAGAAGCCTGGATACTGATTCTGGCTTAATTGAATGGCAAGTCCATTAGGAAAAAAGGGAAGAACAAAATTCAAATCCCAAATCAATTCAACGTCTAAGTGAAATTGCTTCAATTTCTTGTCTTAAGTAGGGTCATAACTGACATAAAATGCTTTCTGGTTTGCAAAACACCTTAAAACATTGTATTTCCAGATATATATATATATATATATATGTATATATATATATATATATATATATATATATATATATATATATGTAATTAATACTCAGATATTCACAGCAAATGTGGGGTTGAGGAACTCAGATAGGGTCTGTTCATAGAGAATAAATGCTGGAAGGTCAATTTATTCCTGGCATAGAGAGAAGAAATTAAATTGGTATCACTGTTAGAGAACAGTAGCATACTGCTGTCAGAGGCCAGCCTTTGGCAACATTCAGTGAATGTTTGTGGAAAAGTGCAGGAAAAACTATCCAGATAAGGCTATATCTGGTTTGGTTGTAATAGTATTCCATGATATTTTTCTATATTTGTTCTGCATAACCCAGATGTCAGCTATTTTACATTCATTTAGGAGTTGCTGTGGTATGTCTGTAAATATCTGTTGAAATTTATGCTACTTTATCTAAAGATGAGACATAGGAATTCTGGCTCATTATGAGGCATGGCATAGATTTAGCCTGTTTATATGTATATCTGATCTTCCACAAAAGGTCTAATTACTATCTCTCTGCTGACAATTCTCACATCTCTGCTAATCTCAAATCTCAATTTTTCAATTGACTTTCAAGTATTTCAATCTGGATATTCAGTAGATAGCTAAGATATCAAAAACTGAAATTATTATCTTTCCCCCAAAACTTTCCCCCATTTTCCCCTTCCCTATTACTGTTGAAGTCAACACCATCTTTTCAGTCCCTCAGGCTTGCAACATAGGAGTCATATTCTACTCTTTACTATCTCTCACCTTCCATAACCAATCTGTTACCAAGCCCTTCCAATTTCACCTTTGCAAGATCACTCCAATACTCTTGACTGACACTGCTACCACTGTGATACAGGCCCCCATTACCTCATACTAGGGCTATTACATTTGCCAGCAGTTGGGCCTATCTATTTCAAGTTTCTACTCATTCCAATCCATCCACATTTCAACTACTAAAGTAATTTTCCTAAAGAATAGGTCCAAAGATTTTATTCCCCACCCAGCCCCCTTTCCCAAATTCCACTGACTCCAAGATCCAATACAGTACTCTTTGGCATTCAAATTCCTTTATAATCTAGTCCCTCATACATTTTCAATTTTTTTTTTTTACACAGTATTCCTCATCATGTATTCTTCAATGCTAGTGATACTGTATTATTTCCTGTTTCACAAACAAGC
This sequence comes from Sminthopsis crassicaudata, assembly GCF_048593235.1. NCBI lineage: Eukaryota > Metazoa > Chordata > Mammalia > Dasyuromorphia > Dasyuridae > Sminthopsis > Sminthopsis crassicaudata. Next base: position 209,702,484 of record NC_133620.1, on the reverse strand, counting down.
CAGTCTGTCAGCTGCAGACATTTCTTTGGTTGTTCCTAAAGCCTGGAATGCTAAATAATTATACTAGGTGTTTATTAGGATTCTTTCAAGTTCTGGAGTCATGTTCCAAAGAAAGGTAGATATTTACTCCCTTGGGTTTTAATGGATAACCTTAAAACTCCTTTGGTTACACTGTTCTCTTTTTATCTAATTACATTTTAGCCACAGATGATCATCCTACATGTGGGTTCTATTATCTTCTCTAAGTAGATTGTTCACATATCTGTATATCCATTTCTGATCTACCCAAAATTATACTCTGTAATTGTTAATGCTGAAATCAGCATTGGTTTCCCTGTCTTCCTTAAAGTTCTGTAAGCAACCCTTTCTCAACACCTCTTCATTGTAAAGCATTCTTTATTTTAATCATTTCCTATATTCCCTTAATTATTTCATATATATGTATATATGTATTGTATATATATATATATATATATATATACATATACATATGTATGTGTGTGACTATATATATATATATACATATACATATGTATGTGTGTGACTATATATATATATATATATATATATATATATATATATATATGTGTGTGTGTGTGTGTGTGTGTGTGTGTGTTTGTTTCCTTAGACTGTGAACTCCCTGAAACAGGGACTTTTTTGAGGGTTTCATTTTTTATCACCAGCATTTAGCATGAAGCATTTGGGAAGAAGAAGGCATTTAATATTGATTGATTTCTTAATCCCCTACCCTTAAAGAAGGAGTAGTAAACATCAGGATGCCACAAATATCTTTAATTCATATGAACAAAAAATAAAGAAAATGTCTTATGTATTTTCATATATCACACAGTGCTTTATTTATGTTAGACTTTTAGTAAATATTGGCTGAGTTAAATAATCAACATTTTTTTTACCTCAGAATATCAGTTAAGCATTTCATTTTCTTTAACAAATCAAAAAAATTTTCATTGAATCATAACTTCTGAATATTTATGCTTTGAGGATTTTTGTTTGTTTTCTTGGCATCTGAAAGCTTTTTTTAATACTTCAAAATTGTTGTGTCTTTTGGAGACTGTATAGAGCAAATATTAAAGTTATTTAAAGTATTTAAAATTGAGAGTGTCAAGATAATTCCAAATATTTAAACAAAAACTGAAAATGTTTAGAACTTCCATAAAAGTTTTTAAAATCTTTATTCTAAGTTCAATAGAGTGAGACTTCAGTTATTGAGTATTTTGGAAATAAATTTTTTTGTAATGAATTCAATTATATTTGTATAGTATGGCGGTCGCTGATTAATTTATTGGCCCCTTGGTCCAATTGATGAACTTACAGAAGGGGCAGATAATAGGAATAACAGTATATTAAATGTGTTCAATTAAATGCTAAGACATGAAAAATATTCTATTTTACCTTGAAGAAAGGGAACATATTCTCTTGGATGGAAATTGAGTAGAACTAAGGTATTGCTAGCCAAAGATACATAAGATCTCCCATGGCCTTTAAAAGAATAAAATAGTCTCCAGTGACAATCCAAAAATTTGATTCCTGAAAGTAGAAAGGAGAGAGAGAGCAATCAATATAGGGAAAAAACCTATTTCTGGAATCCTTTATGCCTCTAAAAAGAAAAAGTTGGAGATGAAGGTTGGGGATAGATTTCTCTCTCTTCCCTAACTTTGGCCACGGTGTTTTTTTGCAATGTGGCTATTAATCCAGTAGAAGGCACTATGCTCAACAAAGAACAGGCCCAAGGAATTAGAGATGTTCAGTGTTGGTAGGGACCACTGGCTGCAAAGTAGAGTAAAGATTATTTCTGGTGCTTGAAAGTTAAACTGCTAAGAGGAGAAAACCCAGGGAATGATCTACTTGTAGAAATTCTAGGCCCGGGGTAGAAGAATATATTCTCTTGGTCATATGTTTATGCATATGAATTATTAGTCTATTTTAGATATGGACTCACTCTACATTCACTTTCAGAACCCTGCCCTTTCTGCTGTCTCAAACTGGGACATCCTTCATCACCTGTGGGCTTCTTCATCCTAAAACTCTCTCTTTCCCTTTCTCCCATCAGAGGGCAGCAGATTTTCCTGAGGGACAGGTGAATTTTCGTAGTAGTTTCTTTTTCTTTTCTTTTTTTGAAGGGGACCAGCCTGGCCAGCCTTCATTCCCCTCCTGGTCCTGTTTCAGAGTTCTGGCTTCCAAATTACCCTTTCCTTTCTGCTTTTCAGCTCCTCTTTATTTGTTGTCTTCCACCATCAGAATATAAGTTCTTTGAAAGCAGAAGAAGTACTAACTTTCTTTTACTAGTATGTTGTCCTCAGAGTTGATCACAAGGCTTAGGACATGAAAAATGCTTAATAAATACAGTATTATTCTCCTTCACTTCTTCCTTTCCTCTTTTCCTTTTTTCCTAGAATACTGCCATTCTTCTTCACTTCTTCCTTTCCTACTCTTTTCCTTGACTTTTCCTCTCCTTTTTTTTTCCATTTTACTTTCTTCCTTCTTTCTTACCTCTCATGTTACCTCCTTTTATCTTTTCCCCGCTCCCCGTCATTTTTTCCTCCTTCTCTGTCTATTTCCTCTCTCTCACCTTTTCCCCCACCTTCTTCCTTTCCTTCTTTTTTCCTCCTGTTTCTCTTTTCTCTCTTTCTTGCTTTCTCTTCATCCTCCCTTTCATCCTTTTCTTCTTCCCTCTATTCTTTATCTCCCTTCTTCCTTTCTCTTCTTTGCTCTCTCTCTTTTTTCCTCCTTTTCTTCCTTCATTTTTCTATTTCTATTTCCCTTCCTCTCTCCTTCTTACCCTTTCTCCCTCTCTGTATTCCTTCCTTCCTTTAGGACTTATAACAATTAGAATCTCTTTGGGGGAAAGGTTAATAAAATCACAAAATATTAGTTCATTTAGTCTATTGCCTATCCATAGAAAATATATTCCAATTTTCAGTACAAAGTCCCTGTTGACAGGAGCTAAAGGGAAGAAGAGACATAGGGGGAAATAGGTAATATTCTATGACAATAAATAGCTCTTTTTTTAACAGTCCCTGAGGTAATGGCCCTTGAGATACACGTGGCTCCCTCCTATGCAGCTTTGGGATATTTATTTTAGGAAAAAAAATGTCACCAGTTCAATCACAATCTACTCTGAGCCACCAGTTCAGACAATTTTTTAACATTTTGGAAAAGGTTAGACTCTCTGCCTTAATTTATTTTTATATCCATCTTCAGCTAAGTTCCTTATGATTGAGACAAAATTCAAATTACCTAAAGCCTTTGGGTGACAACATATTAAATTATTTTATAATATTTTTGTATAGTTGTTATTCAGTTGTGTCCATTTAGGGTTTGCTTGCCAAAGATACCAAAATGCTTTGCCATTTCTGTCTCTAGCTCATTTTACAGAGGAGAAAATTGAGAAACACAGGATTAAATGACTTGCTTAGGGTCACATAACATATTAAGTATCTGAGGCCAGATTTGAACTTAGAAAGATGACTCCAGACCTAACAGTGTATCCATTGTGCCATCTAGTGGCCTAATCTGTATATACATAGGCATGCAAAGGGTAAGCTAGAAGGAAGAGGACTTTTTTCTTGGTATTATTCTAAGTCCTTACTAATGGGTCAATTGGTGGAGTCATCCTGAATGTTTTACCTAAGATTCTTATGAAGCCAAGTTTCTTCTTGACATTTTCTTTCTCCTTTTGCTGATTGCTCCAGTGTTTCCATTTCTTGGTTAACTCTGTAAGACTCCTTTCCTTCTTCATGTACTTCTAGACCCTAGGTCTGTCTAATATGATTCTGTAAGAGCTCCTCCATTTTATACATATTCCTCAGGGTATGATCAGTTCTCTCAACCAATAGGGCTGATCAAATCAAAGAATTATATAGCCATGTTCACACAGGTTCCAATTGGTTGATTCAATCAAGAAATGTTCTTCTCTAACAAAGGTAATTACTTTGAGGTAAGATGATAATCAATGAAGCATCACTTTGTTGTGAATCCTTCTAGGAACTGGTTGGAAGAAAAGTCACTTAGAGTTTCTTGAATTCAGGACAGACATTACTTAAATTGTGGTCATCTATCACTGTAATCATTCAAAAAAGATAACTTAGAGACAAGGGAACATTCCCTCCATGATTGGAGAGGATTAAACAATTGCAAATCATTTCACCTGGAGTTTTTTTTTTTTGTTGTTGTTGTTCAGTTGTCTCTAACCCTTTGTGACTCCATTTGGAGTTTTCTTGGTAAAGATACTAGAGTAATTTGTCACTTCCTTCTCTAGTGCATGTTTCAGATGAGGAAATCAAGTCAATGGGAGCTAAATGACTTGCTCAGGGTAACACAGACAATAATTTCTGTGGTCAGATTTCAACTCAGGAGGATGTCTTCCTGACTTCAAGACTAACACTCTACTATATCCCCTAACTGCCCATCTAAAAATTGTCATCCATATTTGAATTCTGCAGTGTGTTGGAGGAAGAGACTGATTTAAAAGAGGCAAAGTTGGCACTCAGACCATCTAAGAACAAGACTGAAAGACTTTAACTCCTCTTATTTGAAAGGGAACTTCTGAGTGGAATGAAAGGAAAAGAGAATCCATCTGTATCTCTTCTAATATTTTTATTTTATTTTGTTTTAATAATGGATATATTTGAAATTCTTAAAATTTGAATGAAATTTCATTATTTTAATAGTGATTTCAATACTTTATAAATGGAATTAAATGTTTTGTTCAATAGTCCCTTTTATTGATTTCTGATAATGTATTTCTATGATTCTTATGTATTTTTATGATTCTTATGTCATTTATTTTCTTGTTGAATTACAGGCGTGACAATAAAGTATTAGGATACAACTTCTAGAGATACTACTAAGCTTCAAAATATTTCTGCTCTTCCAACTTAAAAAGTGTACAACAGAAATTGTAACATAAAAAGAAAAAAGTAGCATTCAGAAACAATGAAAAGCTTTATTTAGAAGTTAAAAGTTTCCAAAATATCTTACATGAATTATCTCTTTTGCTCTTTGCAAAGATTCTTTAGGGTGGGTGTTAGTGTTTTCATTTAAAAGATGAGGAAACAGTCTCAGAGAGATTAAAACCTGTGACATTTGATTCAATAAGTTATGAATAAGAAGAATATGGTGGTTTTTAGGGACTCTATACAACATGTATACTCTGATGTATCCACTGTAACAATTACACTATCCCTACTCACATTTGAGTTGTATTCAGGTATATAATATTATACAAAAAAAATGCATTTAGGTGACTGGGTGCTACTGGCAATTGACTGATTTACCAGGATATTCAATTGAACAAACACTTGTTATATGCCCATGGAACTATATGTGGGAAATGTAAAGATGAGAAGTGATGTCTTCTAAGGGCTTATAATCTAGGAAATATATTAAAATGGGTGCACAAGTGGGCAGCTAGGTTGCACAATGGATAGAGCACCAGCCTTGAATTCAGGAGGACCGGAGTTCAAATCTGGTCTCAGACACTTAACACTTCCTAGCTGTGTGACCCTGGGCAAGTCACTTAACCCCAGCCTCAGGGGGAAAAAATGTGTGCACAAATAACTGTAAAATAAATTTAAATAGCTGTTACACACAAAGTCTAAAGCCACAATTAGGAAAAGTTGCATATTTAGCAGTTGACTGAAGTTTTTGATCCAAAGAAACTGTAAGTACAATCAGAGAATAGGGCAGAAGAGGCAAGTTTGGGGAATAAAAAAAGATGCCAAGTTCCACTGGGGACAAGTGGAGTTTAAAGTGAGAAATATAGAGAAATGATTGACAAAAAATTAATTTCTCCAGTGATCTTTCCTGGATCCAATTCCTGTTCTATAAAATAAGGCTTTCATTCACATGAAAAAAGATAGTTGGGCATCACTACAGATCACATTAGCATTTGTAAAGGGTAATAGGTAATTTGTAAATAGGTAATACGTGAGCACTGCATTGATTTGGGAATGGCTGATTCACTTGTTTATAAATGTAATGGTTATACTATAATAAATGGTGAGTAGGCTGATTTCAGAAAAAACTTCCACGAACTGATACAAAGTAAAGTGAGCAGAACCAGGAGAACATTTTATACAGTAAGAGCAACATTGTATAATGATCAACTATAATTGACTTACCTCTTCTCAACAATATAATGATCCAAAATAATTTCAAAATTTTCATATGGAAAATCCTATCCATATCCAGAGAAAGAAATGATGAAGTCTGAATACTGATGAAAACATACCATTTTCACTTTAATTTTTATTTCTTTCCTTTTGCAAGCTGTAATTTTTTGCAAACTTCTTTCACAGTATGACTAATATGGAGATATGTTTTTATATTATTACATATATATATATATATATATATAAAATCTATATCAAATTTGCTTATCATTTTAGGGAGGGTGGAGATAAGGGAAGAAATTTTGGAACTCATCATTTTATAAAAATGAAAGTTAAAAATTTTACATGCAATTAAAAAATAAATTGCCATTAAAAAAAGAAACACAATCATTTAATAATATAGTCATCATCAAGATTTCACTTTCAAGATTTTCTTTGATTTTAAGACTTGATTGCTTTTCTTGAATCTTAGAAACTTCCCAAATTATTCTGCATGTGGAAATATTACTCCAAAGTATTTTTATTAAAAAAAAAAAAAACAAACTTTAGATCCTGTTTAAAAACAAACTAAAACAAAAAAACAAAGACAAGCCTTTTTTCAATAAATAATGATTTTAAAATACTGGTTTGACATTTCTACAAATACATATTACTTAGGATTACACAGATCAGCAGATCCTAATGTTGATAAAATTGAACTTGGTTATATAGGCCTGAAGTCCAAACTTGTTTCTGCCCTTTTGAATTTTGTGCCTTGCCTATTCCAAAAATTACCTTACATCTCTAAGGAAGACAACTCTCACATTCTAAGTCAAAACCTGACACCATTCCTAATTTTCTTTTCTCCTTTTTGAGTCTTTGATAATTAGAAGACCCTTCCCAAATCCTTCTGTTTTCATGTTGCCCTATCACTCTCTAATCTTCAATTTCTTCCAACCTTCTTGCTCCTTTCCTGTTGTCTCATAGCATTCTATATTTCCTTTATATTTAAAAAAAAAAACCTTCACTTAAACTGTACCATCCTCTCAACCTATTATTCTATGACTCTCTTCACCCACTCACAGCCAAATTCCTAAAGAAAGCTGACTGTACTTGTCTCCCTTTCCTCTTCTCTCCTTTAATTCTCAGTCCCTTACAAACTGGCTCCTGACCTTATCAATCAACTGAAACTACTTTCTCTAACATTACAAATGGTCTCTTAATTGCCCAGTGCAAAGGCTTTTTCTCAGTCTTCATTCTTTTTGACCTCTGCTATTTTTGACACGGTAGAACAATTCTTTCTCCTGGAAGTTCTGTCTCCCTGGGTTTTCATGACTGTGTTTTCTCTTAGCTATCTTGGAAAGGCTATTCATTCTTAGTCTTCTTTCCCCACCTTTTTTAATCTGGAGAGGGTACTTTGCTTGTATTCACTGCTGCTAAAGCAGACATGAAAATAGTTTTAAGAATTTATGGTTTCCAAAATATCTATACCAATACTCATTACGCTTTTCTGCATTAAATTAAAAGGAGTAAAATGGCATATTTGTAGTAAAAATGTGAAAAACTCTTTCACATTTCCGTGAAATCCCAAAAGAAAAAAAAAGAGTAAAAGTGAACAAAGCATATTAAATAGATCATAGGATCACAGAGCTAGATTTTTCTTACATCACATATAGGGATACTGAGTCTAAGAGTGGCTATGATTTATCCATGGTTAGACAGATAATAAATTTCAGAAGCTGATTTTGAACACAGGTCTTCCTAAATCCAAAGCCCAGCCCTCTAATATACCACACTGCCTCTCAGCCTGGCCCATATTCTTAAAGTTACATATATTTCATTTTCTTTTAGTACATATATACTATGTACATATGTATATATGATTCAGTAATTTTCCATCCTAACTTTTATTAAGCTTCCTGAAGTCAGTGACTATGCCTCTTCCTCTCTCTCTCTTTTGTCTTTTTATCCTATGCCCTTAGCATAGTGAATTTTATGCCATAGAAACTTAAAAATTATTGAATAAAATTAATGAATAATTATGATGTCTTCCTTTTAACCCCTCAAGTCCAAACTGATTTGATAATGTAGAAATAGATTTTTTAAAAAGAAATTTGCTTGAATATTATATTTGGGGAAATTTTTGTACTTTCCCAGTCTAACATCCTGTATCTCTTAGCAGTTTATAATAAAAGACTTGAAGTTGAGTGAAAATAGGATTTTTTAAATATGCATTTCCTTCAGTGACTCCTTACTTTCTTACATACATTGGGCTTTTTTTTTTTTTAATTGCTGAGGCAATTGAGGTCAAGTGATTTGCCCAGGATCACACAGCTGAGATGTGTTAAGAGTCTGAGGCCAAAATTGAACTTAGGTCCACCTGACTTCAGGGCTGGTGCTCTAGCCACTGCGTCTCCTAACTACCTCTATACATTGACTTTTTAAAACACTTTATGATACCAAGTTCTAACAATTCTAGCAGGTATTGACTTTTGGCAAAAGATTTACATTTACATGATTTGGTTACCCAAATTTTTCCCTATAGTTTGAAGCAACAAATTACCTTTAACATTCATAATTGTGAACACAGACGTTACCTACAGTATTTCAATCAGAAATTGTTATGTGAATAAGCTGCTACAGGCAAATTTTCATTCAATAAAATTGTGGCTATATTGCAAGTATTTTTCTTTCAAAAGAAGCACCATTTTTTGTATGCCACCATTATAATCTTTTAATTAATTTGGTGGGATATACAGCAGAGTCATGAATGAGCACCAGTGACTGTTATTGCCATGGTGCCCAGAAGGAAGCCGTGGTTTTGCCAAAAAATGTTCTGTCACTAATGTGAAGCCTGTTGACAAACTGTTGTTTATATGTTGTCAACATGATGCCAAGCCGATTGTTTCACTACGGGAATCCTGGCTTAGCCCCAGTGGCTGTCTGAGCCTTTGTAGACAAACAGATACTTTTAGGGAAGGAAATAAAAGGCAAAGGCTCTCCAGACGTTTGTCTTTCTCTGGTTGTAACTAATATATGAAAAGAACAGGAAATCAAACAAGTTCCCAAAGAATGTCCCTTCCCTCCCCCTTTTGTTGTACTGTAGGCTTTTGGAAAGCTTTGAATATCCCTGACCACTAATTAAGAGATGAAACAAATTGTGCTAGATACTTAATATTGTTATAATACTGTTTTCAAATCATAGTTTTATTTTCAAAGATATTATCATTGGAAATCAGAATTCTCCACTCTGTCATTGTGCAGAGGTTTGAACATCAAAACAGAACATCAAAAGTTGTGAGAGAAAAAAAAAATGGTGCAACTGCTCTCTATCAATTCTTCCTATAAGTACTACTTTAATACAATAAATCAATTAAATAATTAAACATCTATTATGTGCCAGGCATGGTATTAGGTATGGTAGATAACAAAAATCAAAATGAAACACTCCCTGCCTTCAAAGTGCTTACATTGTATCCAAGGAAACAATATGTATGTATATATATATATATATATATATATATATGATGTAGAATGCTGGTGGTAAATATTTAACAATGGTTACACACACACGCATGTGTGTGTGTGTATGTACATTATATATGTGTGTGTGTCTTCATGACTCCATTTAGAGTTTTCTTGGTAAATATACTGGAATATTTTGCTATTTCCTTCTCCAGCTCATTTTTAAAGATGAGAAAACTGAGGCAAATAGTTTTAAGTGACTTGCCCAAGATCACACAGTTGACTATCTGAGGACAGATTTGAGCCTGGTTTCAGGCCAAGCACTCTATTCATGGCACCACCTATTGTCCCCATTTATCTTTAATAATATCTTCTGTTTGATTTCTATCTCATAATTTCTTTCCTTTGTAATGTTATAATCTATTTATACCCATATACCTTTCTATTTTTCTCTACCTTCTTCATATTTAGAATTCAGTATCAACTACAGTGTTTCAAAGACTCACAGAAATAATATTGACTTTTTTTTTAAAGGGGTTTTTGTTTTATGGAATAGCTTGGGGTCATTAAAAGAACTTGCCAGTTTTTCAAATTTTATCCAGCCCTATCTTTTCTTCTTATCTAATTCTAGGTCAATGTGGTTATTTGCAGTATCTATCCAAAACATATATTTATACACACACACACACACACACACACACACACACACACACACACACACACATACACACACCCAAATGGATATACTTTAGCTTGTTCATTTAACTGAAGTTGAAGAAATCTTTCTACTGGGAAGCTATAGAAATGCTAGGTTCCTTTGATTCTATGAAATGCTTTAATATAGCATAGAAGGTGAAATGGGAAAGGAACAAAATAGAATGTGAACCCAGATATTATCATTAAGCCTTCAAAGAAAACCATAACCACTTATCATCTATCAGTACATTATTTTAGAGAATTTTTTTCCTCCTTTGAAGACTTTTTATAACAGACAGCTAATTGTTCACTTATTCTACTTAAGAGACTGTCATAGTATTAAATGATTTCCTAGGAACACATTCTTCATAAAAATAAATTGCAATTACTTATCAATTTATTCTTGCTCACTTTTCTGAATTCTATTTTTTAAAGTTCAGGATCAGAAACACTTAATGTTAATTTTAATTTTAATTCATAACATATTTCCTTTCTCTCCCAATCCATTGATAGGCTAGAAAAAAAGCAGATTTTCTTCAACCGGTCTTTGTCTATCCAAAAAGCTAACGTGGTCCTAAATACAATTCACTCTTCCTTCCTGATTCTCCCTCTCTTTTATCAACCTCCTTAACTTTATATCAGAAATGTCTTTGTTTTGAAACATAAAATCTAAATGGTGGAAGTCATTAGCTTTGGTGATAGAGATCTAAAGCATTTTAAGTTTTAAAGCTTTTCTCAATTGACATTTTCTCTCTAGGCCTTTTTTTATAACTATATACATTAATATCAGAATTTCTATAAATTATGATCTTGGATTCTCCACAGAAATTAAAATTGTGGAAATTTGTCTTTAGATCAAGGGAAAATGTAATGATGATATGTGTAAATCTTAAAGTGATGAAATTCAGAATTTGTCATCAAGCCTTTTGGCATTATATAATATTTGGTGTTGTATGTAAAAATTAGTGTGTTTGGCTAGTGAGCTAAATTTGTAAGAACTCTAACAAGTGCAAAATTGTGAGTTATTCTTCCAGTTCTATAACCACAGACTACATTTTCAACGATTTTCTTGGCCACTAGGTGAATTGGGAAAGAGAGTGAAGGTAAGTCACTGCAAATTTTTCCTACATTAAAACTACAAACCTCATTACTTTTATTAATAAAGTATAGTACACTTAAAAGAAATCTGTTATCAGTAATTCATAATTATATAAAGAAGTCTATGAGGAAAGTCCCTCTACTAGTGCAGATTAATAACTTTTCCCACTTTTTACCATATATTCAGAAAAAGGTGATAAAAAAATCAAAAGATATCTATAAAAATAAGAAGAAAAATGGAAAATAGACAGTCAGTTGAGAGATATAGTGAAAAGACGCATAACCCATCTATTTTCTGGGAATTTTTGATCAGAAGGAAAGAAACAATTATTCATTTTTTCCATTGTTTTGTTTATAACTAAATACAAAATTAAAATATAACCCCCCCAAAAAAATAACAATTAATTCAAACCTTGTCATGTACTCAACAAAACATTAGGGAGGATTCAATCTATTTTTTTATTTTATTTTATTTTTTAAATTTTAAAATATTTATTTATTTATTTGTTTGTTTGTTTTCTGAGGCTGGGGTTAAGTGGCTTACCCAGGGTCACACAGCTAGGAAGTGTTAAGTGTCTGAGACCAAATTTGAACTTGGGTCCTCCTGAATTCAAGGCTGGTGCTCTATCCACTGCGCCACCTAGCTGCCCCAGGGAGGATTCAAAATATATAGAAATAGATTTCCATTTTAAGAAAACATATATAATAATAAAAGACATTATATTAAAGACTATTCATCACTATGCCCAAAGGGGTTATAAAACTGTGCATACCTTTTGACCCAGCAGTGCCATTACTAGCTCTATATCACAATGAAATCATAAAGGATGGAAAAGAACCAACATGTGCAAAAATGTTTGTAGCAGCTCTTTTTGTGGTAGCAAAAAATTGGAAAATGAGTGGATGCCCATCAATTGGGCAATGGAATATTATTTATATGTAAAAATGAACAAGTTGATCTTCAAAAGACCTGGAAAGATTTACATGAACTGATGCTGAGCAAAACAAGCAGAACTAGAAATACATTGTGCAGGGTAACAGCAAGAATATGTGATAATCTACTATGAAAGACTTGGTTCTTCTCAGTAGTTCAATGATCCAAAGGAATTCTGATAATTCTGAGAAAACAGAAAATGAAATCTGCATCGAGAAAAAGAACTAAGGAAACTGAATATAAATCAGCATATGCTATGTTGATTTCTTTTTTCTGTTTTTTTTTTTTTTTTCAATCTCTCCCATGGTTTTTCCCTTTTGTGCTGATTTTTCTCTCCCAACACAATTCATAAAGCAATGTATGCTAAAATGAATACACTTACTACAATAAAAAAGAAATAGAAATGTTAAATTGCAAAGCAACAAAACATGTAAAATATGAAGGAAGCTCAGCTGAATTCCATTATTACTTATTACTATTCAGATTAATTATCAATGGAAGAATGACACACTATATAATTTTCTAATGACTCTGAACAAGAGATGAGAACAAAGATGTTCATTTTATCAGTCTAAATTGCTCAGGATTAAATTTCAGGAAATTAAAATGATGTGAAAAAAAAGACTACCCATCTTTTTTTTTTGCTTCCTTATAGATTATTCTTTTGTTCTCCTCTGTGTACTGTCTACTTTATTTTAAGGGTTTATTGAATTTATTTATTTAGTATTCTCCCCTAGTTATATTCAAAACAAAATTTTACATTTCTTTTTAAGATTTTTGAGTTCTAGTTTCTCTCCCTTATCTCACAATTAAGAAACCACATATGAAGTTATGCAAAATATTTCCATCAAAATCAAATTGTGAAAGAAAACAGATCTCCCACCTTAATGAAAACAAAAACCCAGTTTTTAAACTTAAGAATAAAATTTTCTTTCTTTCTTAAGTTAAGAATAAAGAGATAGAGAAATAGAAAATACTTTGATTTGTATTCAGATTTAATCAGTTCCTTCTCTAGGTATGGTTAGTATTTTTAATCATAAGTCTTTCAGAGAAGTTGTGGATGACTGTACTACTGATAATAATAAAATCATTTATACCTGGTCATCCCAGAATGCTATCACTTTATTTACAATACACACACACACACACACACACACACACACACAGACACACAGACATATATATATATATATCTCACTTTGTTCTTGGAGGATTTTCCAGGGTTGTTTTTTTATTTTTATTTTTTTCCCTGAGAGCATCCTATTCCTCATTTCCCAGAGAACAATATTCCATCACAGAAACTTGCTTTGAAAATATTTTAAACAATTACTATTGCTAACTGTATTTCCCCCATTTAGTCTCTCCTTTCACCCTGTTCCTCTTCAGAAGTGTTTTTCTACTGACCAACAAATCCTCTTTTTGTATCACCATCCCCCACTTCCAATACCCCATTTCCCTACCATTTTCCTACAGGATAAAATAGATTTCTATACCCCTATATGTTATTTCCTATTTGAGCCAGTTCTGATAAGAATAAGATTTACTCACTTCCCTTCTTCTTCCCCTCTTCCCCTCCATTGTAAAAGCTTTTTCTTGCCCCTTTTTTTGGCAGATAATTTGCAGCATTCCACATTTCTCTTTCCCTTTCTCCCAATACATTCCTCTCTCACTCCTTAATTTCATTATTTTTTAAAAGAAGATATTATCCCTTCATATTCAACTTATACCTGTGTCCTCTTTCTATATATACTTCTAACTGCCATAATAATGAGAACATTCTAATGAGCTATAAGTACCATCCTGCCATGTAGGAATGTAAACAGATAAATCTTATCATATAATTTATATGATATCACTTTCCTAATTATCTCCTTATGCTTCTCCATAGTTCTATATTTGAAATTTTCATCATGAATGCTTGAAAATCCTCTGTTTTATTGAATGACCACGTTTTCCTCTAAAGGATTATACTGTTTTGCTGGGTAGGTGTTTCTTGGTTGCAATCCTAGTTCCATTACTCTCCAGAATATCATATTACAAACCCTCCAGTCCTTTAATGTAGAAGTTGCAAAATCTTGTGTTATGCTGACTGTGGATACTCTATACTTGAATTGTTTCTTTCTGAGTCCTTGCAATATTTTCTCCTTGACCTGGAAGTTCCGGAATTTGGCTATAATATTCCTGGGAGTTTTTATTTTTCAGGAGGCAAGTGGTGGATTCTTTCAATTTCTATTTTACTCTCTGATTATAGAAAATTAGGCCAGTTTTCCTTGATAATTTCTTGAAAGATGATGTCCAGGATGTTTTTTTATCATAACTTTTAGGTAGACAATAGTTTTTAATTTATCCCTCCTCTCTGGATCTATTTTCTAAGTCAGTTGTTTTATTGAGATATTTCGTATTTTTTGGTTTTGTTTTATTATAAAGATTTCACATAAAATCATTAGTTTTCCTTCGCTCAATTCTATTTTTTAAGAAATTATTTTCCTCAGTGAACTTTTGTACTTCCTTTTTCAATTGGCCAATTTTGCTTTTTAAGGTACTCTCCTTTTCATTAGCTTTTTTAGCCACCAGGATGGCTGTTGATACAGAGTTTGGATGGGGCCAGTCTTTGACTGGGGCTGCACACTGGACTCCCTCCTTGGTTTTATAGACCTTTCTGCTGAGTTAAGTTGCCTTCATCTACAAAATGTTTTCTATTCAATCTTTTGTGGCATTTTGATGCTCTAAAATTTGTTTAGAGTTGTTAAATGGAATTTGGAGCAGTTTGAGGGAGAAGTTGGGTGAATTCTTACCTTTACTTTGCCATCTTGGCTGTGTCTCCTACTTTATTTATTTTTCCCCCTTTCATACCCCCTTACCACCCCCAAGCAGGCTACAGTTAAGTACAGATACATTTATGTATAAACACGTATACACACATACACATATATACACACACATCCATCTACCCACACATATATCTATAAATTCATATATATATATATATATGTGTGTGTGTGTGTGTGTGTGTGTGTGTGTGTGTGTGTGTGTGTTTGTGTGCGTGTGTATATATATATATATATATATATATATATATATATGTGTGTGTGTGTATATATATATATACCTAGATGCATACCTATACATATATGTATTCCCCATATTATATATATATATGATATACCTATATAGACATGCATCTAAAACAATATTAATATGGATGACAAATAATTTAAATTTCTTTCTTGATTGAATTCATAAGTTTGACTTTGTCTGAAATCAATGATTACTAGCCCAACTTTTGTCCTAATAAATTTCACTTCTAATACTTGTTGTTGCTTTAGTTCTGTTAACTTTGCCTTGCTATTATTCAGCCTCTCCCCATCCATGGATCCTAATCTTATCTTCTCCCCCTACCCTTCCCTCCCTCTTTTTCTCTTTTCCATTAATATATACACCTTGTTTCACTGTCATAAATCTACAATCCTATTATAACCCAGCTTATCCTATTCCCTTTCCCCTTATTTTTAAAATAGATTTTGGAGTGTGATATACCCTTAATTATGTATATGTATGTGTGTATGTGTATATATATATATATATATATATATATATATATATATATATATATATATATATATGTGTGTGTGTGTGTATACACAATATATATGCATGCATATATATATGTAGGTATATATATATGTATATATATACATATATACATACATACACACATATATACATATACATATATATATGTATGTGTATATATATATATATATATATATATATATATATATATATATATATATATATACACATATATATATATTATTCCCTATTTAACTCAGTCCCAATGTGAGTAGGTTTTCAGGACTACCAGTCCTCCTTCCCCATTTAAGGCTTCTGTATCATTTCTTCCTCTGCACCTCATTCATATAGCATAATTGTTATTTTTACATTTTCCTAGACAGTATTGCTTTTTAAAGTCAAATCACACTTAACTCTGTCCCAATCTCTTTTGAACTACCCCAGTTACTGATATCAATCTTAAAATCATGGTATATATTTCCACATAGAAAACATAAACCATTTTTTCCTTATGTCTCTTGGAATTAATCTTTGATGTTGGCTCTTATTTGTTAAATTTTCTTTTGAGTTCCAGGTTTGTTTTGGATAAAATCCTGAAAATTTTTGAGTTCATTGAATTTCCTATTTTTCCCTATTACATTGAATTTTGATGGTTATGATATTTTGGCCACAGGTCTAATTCTTTTGATTGATAATATTTAATATTCCTGAACCTGTGATATTTTATTTAAACTGAAAAGAAATGCTCTAATTCTAATTCTAACTCCAGCACATTTGATTTGGAATTATTACTTGCACATTTTTATCTTTTTGCTTTGATCTGGGGCTTGCAGAAATTTAGCAATAATATTCCTATGTGTTTTCCTTATAGGATCTCTTTAAGATAGTGACTGGGGTTTTTGTTTCTACTTTTTCCTCTTATTCTATCACTTCAGTACTGTTTTCTTTGATTACTTCTTATAATAGTGTGAAAAGCTTCTTTTTGACCACAACTTTCAGATACTCCAATTCTTAAGTTTTCTCCTTTTGATTTTTTTCAACAAATCTATTATTTTTGCTATACAATATGTCATAGTCTCTTCTAATTTTTCAATTTTTTATGTTTTGTTTTGTTATTTTTTTTTGTTTCTTTTAGCTTCACTGACTTGCCCTTACCTGATTTTAATTTTCAAAGAATTCAAAGAATTATTTTCTTTGAGACTCTGGATCTTCTTCTCTAGTTGTTGGACTTTTTCATAATCTTTTTTCTTGGATAGTTCTCATTATTTATTTAATTTTAGTTTTTCCTCAATCTTTCTCATTTGATTTTTGAAGTATTCTTTTATAAATTCTAGGCATTAAATTCATTTAACATTCCTCTTTGGGATAGAAGAGCTTTGGGATAGCAATTACTTCAATATCCTTCTATGAAGATTAAACCCTAGTCTTCCCTATTCCGATAGTAAATTTCTATGATTGAGTTCTTTTTCCTTTGCCTCCTCATTTTTTTTTTTCATGAGAACTTATTAGTGTAAGCACCCTTTAATCCTGGAGTAGGGGAGGGATGTGTCTCTGGTTTCACTTCTGCTCTGCCTTTTGATCTGTAATCTTAAACCAAAAACTCTACCCGTCTGCAAAGTACCTGCATCCAGTAGCTTTCCCACCCCACTGCTTCTGGCCTCACCAAGTGTGCTAATTCCTTCTCTCTCAGGGCAGTGAGCATAGCACACTTGACATTCATAATCAGCAGAGGTTTTTTCAGAGGATTGAGGGGACTCTGGGAGAAGTCAGACCTTGACTCCTTACTGAGTCTTTCTAATTTTCTTAGGATGAGCCCTGTTATGCCTCAAATCTTAATTGTTTTCAGTAGTCTTTGTTCACTCTGAGACACAATTTCATGTTGTTCATGGAGGAAATCTGGAGAGCTTGGAATTTTCCTATTTACTCTGCCATCTTTCCAGAATGCTCAAAATAATCCTTTGTCAAGCACTTATTATGTTCCAAGAATTGTGCTAAATGCATCACCAATATTATCTTATTTGATCCTCACAATGATCCTGGGAGGTAGATATTATTAAAACTCTATTTTAAGTTTGAAGAAACTAAAGCAGACAGAAATGAAATGACTTGCTTATAAGTGTCTGAAGCTCAGTTTGAACTCAATTTTTCCTATTCCTGGCCTAGCGCTCTATTTATTGTATCCCCAACTGTCTCTTATAGGGAGAAATGAACAAAGTAACTATATTAGCATGTTATAAGTTGGATGTATTTGGCCTATTGGAATTTAAATAATGATTATTAACAATGCATGGAAAATTCCTCTTGTCACATCCTTAGTCAAACTTCTTTTACATCAAAGAGCTATAGTTTTACCATATGTATTCCCTCATAATTCAGATTGTGATTTCTAGGAGTAACACTTTGGCTGAAAACTCCATCATCCCCAC
This sequence comes from Sminthopsis crassicaudata, assembly GCF_048593235.1. Lineage (NCBI taxonomy): Eukaryota > Metazoa > Chordata > Mammalia > Dasyuromorphia > Dasyuridae > Sminthopsis > Sminthopsis crassicaudata. The sequence goes on along the minus strand of NC_133620.1, from coordinate 209,684,179 downwards.
TTCAACTTAACAATGAGTCTCTCCTACTCATTTAGATTGTTCTTTGTATAGAAAATATGCAGGCCATCCCCAGGACTTTCTAGTTTGGTAACATCTTTCAGGGATTATACCCCATTGGTATAGCTTTCAGAATCCAGGATAACTTTCTCAGTGCATCATATTTTGTGCTAGTTTTTAATTTGATCTTAATATCTAAACACACACACACACACACACACGCACACACACACATATATGGAACTTTTCCACTTTCTCTCTTTAGTATTCCAATTCATTTTACCCCTCAATCCCGCCTCAGTATTGATAACTAGAGAATGGTGAGAGAAGAGAGATCTCACCTTAGGTATTCCTTCTCTATCTCTCTCTCCAATCCAAATATGATTTCAATTATATATCTCTTAGGATATTTAGCTAATAAACATATATGCATATGTGTGTATATCTATCTATATCTATATCCATATCCATAGCTATATCTATATCTACATTCCTTCAACCAAGTTCTAACATTGTTTTAGATTATGAGACAACAGTTAGCTCTTAAGTGTCATTTCTTTAGAGCTATAAGATTTCCACCTTAGTTGCAATCCTATATGCACATCCAGCCATATAGGTATAACAAGACATACATTTATTATGACCAGAAATAAGCCTGTGACTTATAATTCAAGGATTAGAACATCAAAATATTTGACTTCAGAGTGGATTAAAATGACATTGGGAAGGTATATAAATTTCAGAAGAATTCTGGGCACACATTTGGAGATTAAAATGGTGATTAAATTTCTACAGCATCATTTGAGTTAAAATTTCTAACTCATCTGATAAAAACACATTCTATTGGAGTATATGCTTCTAAAGCTTCTAATACACTAGAGCTAGACATTAGACAATAGACTGAAATGTCTTTAGTTGGCAGCTTACCAATGCCTATTGTCATTTTTCTGTATAATAGCTATGAGATTTGTGTTTATTTTTTCTTTTCTCTCTCAAAGGGTACACTGTTTCATTAATTTTTCAGCTTCATCTGTGAAAGATGTAATCTTGAACTTCTATTTCCTATTTTCTTTAAGTTTTTAATAACATACACTATAAGACATCATGGTAGAACTGAAATTGTTTTTACTGAAAGTAATAATACTATATGGCCAAGTTTTATTTACTTTGAACTCAAAATAGGTACAATTAAGATATGAAAAATTAGAACTCTATATCATGATGTCACACATTTACAAAGTTATTGAAGTGGTGGTAGCTCATGAGAAATTCATTTTGTCATTTTTTCATATGCATATCAGATGCAGCATAAGTAGAAAGCATAAATAATAATTCAGAGTTCAAAATACTTCAATTAATTATGTAAAATAAAAGAATCGATTTATATTTTCAACAAAATCCTTATAAACTCTAGAAAACTAACATTAGTGGAAAAGTATTTGAGTTATTGATGTCATATTTTAATTTTGGGGAGACTCATGTTGATCATCCATAAACATAAATAGTTTGGCTTCTATGATGGTCAATTTGTTTAAAATAAATTTAGTTAGTTTAGTGAAGCAGCCAGAAAATTATTTTCAACTGCTCCTGCTGTATAATAAATTTAAGTTTTACATATATACACAAGCTTAAACTATCAATGACACATTCCATCCCATCCCCATCTGTGAAATTTCATTACTTAAAACTTGTCCTTTCCAAGACTAGCTTTAGATGACTAAAGCTGAGCAACTGTCTTAAGTTCCATTGTATTAATAAGATGGTCTCATACCATTATGATGACAATTATTATCACCTTTACAAAACACAGTTAAACCTAGATTTTTCTGGAAAACTGATAAAGATCCTCTACTGTAGATGAAACTATGAAAAAAAACCCTCATAGCTTTACATTGAAGATCAATATATTCCTTTTCATATCATCTTATTTATAATTCATTTTTAACACCTAATTGAAAGCAAAGCACCCTATAAAAGAACTATCCCAATAAAGTTTCTCATGTATTTGTAGTACACATTAAATGATGAATTAAAGTGTCTTCATATTTAAAGACATCATAGAACAACATTTCCCCAAACATTAATATCCTTCAGAAGTCAATCAGTAGATCAATTAGATCAATTTGATTTGATGCCAAAATGTTGCCAACAAGGTTAGTTTAAAAAAAGTACTCTCCTGGTTCTTGTGATGCCAGTACTGTCTTCAGCATTTGCTCATCTCTCCTTAGTTATTTTCATGAGAGCAATAACCCTGCATGTTTAATCTTCATATCTCTTCCTGATTCTAGTTGAAACATACCCTCCCAGAATAGGTGCTTAATAATTATTTGTTGAGCGGAGCCAAGATGGCGGAGAGGAAACACACGACTCAGTGAACGTCCTCACTCCCTCACAACCAATTAGATAAATTAAGTCTCAAAATTAGCTCAGGATTGATAGATACCACAAGGATTGGAAGCACGACTTACCAGCTGAAGAGAATCTGGAGTTTCAACAGGAAAGGTCAGTTCTCAGGGGAGGAATAAGAAAGACCAGCACAGAAGGTGGGGTAGGGGCACACTGCGCCCATTGCGCTGGGAGGGGCTCTGGGATCAGAGAAGCCACTGAGGTAAAGGAATCTGGCACAGGCTGTTAGCTCTTCTCTGCTAATTATTTAGCAGTTCAGAAGAGAAAGCCAAAATATTTTAAAACTCAGATTAGATTTTCCCCGGACCCTGGGGGTGACTCAGGCACCAGGGGGTGTGGCCTCAGCTACCTCCTGAGAATAGTTAAGAGACTGACAAGTGGGTGGATACGGCCCAAGGCAACACACACTGCCTAACTTAGCTGGAGGGAGTGGAACTCAGCTCCAGGAAGTCCCAGAGAAGCGGAACCTTTGAACTAGGGACCGCGGTTTCTGGCAGACACTTCCAGTTTGAGCGCAGGGGCTTCTTACGTCACCTGCTGCAGACACCCACTCCCCACCCGGACACATAGCCTGGGCTTCCTGCAGTCTTCACTATTCTACGCCCTCGAAGCACAGCAGTGCTAATCACCTCTGAGGCACTCCCAGGGAGAGGGTGGGGAACTCTCTCCCAGAGCTCTCTCTTAGCTCAGGCTCAGGAGCCGCTGCATCCATCCCGTCTGGGAGGAAGCTGGTAAAGAAGTAAATAATTTCCTACCCCAGAGACAGACCCCAAAAGATTTTTTTTAAGTATGAGCAAAAAAGCTAGAAAAACCATAGATTCCTTCTATACAGAGAAAGAGCGGGTGTCCAACCCCGAGGAAGTTGACAGCAGAGAATCAGATAACAACCTAAAGGGGAACGATTCCTGCCCCCCATCACATAACTCTCTCCTAGAAGAAGCTCTTAAGAAATTGAGGGAGATCGAAGAAAAATGGGGCAAGGAAAGGGAAGTTATGATAGAGAATAACAATGTCCTGAAATTGGAGTTGGAAAAAATAAAGAATTCACAGGAGATGCAGGGAAACAAAATTAGTGAATTAGAAAAGGTTAAAAAAACACAGGAAAGTAGGATATCTGAATTGGAAAAGATAAAAAAGTCTCAAGAAAATAGAATTTCTGAATTGGAAAAAGAAAATAATTCTCAAAAAAAAAAAATTAGGGAAATGGAAAAAAACTCAATAGAGCAAAATAATTCATTTAAAAACGAAATTGGGCATTTACAAAAAGAACTAAAAACTGTGAAAGAAGAAAATAACTCCTTAAAAGTCAGGATGGAACAAATAGAAATGAATGATTCACAGAGAACCCAAGAATCAGTCAAACAAAACAAAAAAAATGAGAAGCTGGAGAACAACGTCAAATACTTACTGGGAAAATCTATAGACCTGGAAAATAGATCTAGGAGAGATAATCTGCGGATTATTGGACTTCCAGAAAACTATGACCAAAAAAAGAGCCTAGATTCTATTTTACAGGAAATTATCAAAGAGAACTGTCCAGAGATAATAGAAACAGAAGGGAAAGTAGATGTGGAAAGAATTCACCGAACTCCTTCTGAAATAGACCCTAAAAAAAGAACACCACGGAATATTGTGGCTAAGCTGCAGAATTACCACACAAAGGAGAAAATCCTGCAAGCAGCTAGAAAAAAACAATTCAAATACCAAGGTGCCACAATAAGGGTCACCCAAGATCTGGCTGCCTCCACATTAAAAGATAGAAGGGCCTGGAACCTGATATTCCGAAAGGCAAAAGATCAAGGACTGCAACCAAGAATGAACTACCCAGCTAAGTTTAGCATCTTTTTCCATGGAAGAAGATGGTCATTCAATGAAACAGAGGAATTCTATATGTTTCTAAGAAAAAAACCAGACTTAAACAAAAAATTTGATCTACATCCACAAGACTGAAGAGAAACAGAAAAAGGTACACAGAACCCTTGAGAACTGTAACTTTGTTGTGGGTATATAAAAAATACTCAAGGATAATTTGATTTTACTGATATAAAAGAAAAAAAGGGGGGTGTGGTAAAGGGAAGGAGGTCGGTTCAGAAAAAGGGGAAGGAGTGATAAAAAGAGGGAAACTACATCCCAGGAAGAGACATAGAAAATACACCATATCTGAGGGAACTTAGTGAGGGGGAGAATCATTGTGTGAATCTTACTCTCATCAGAAGAGGCTCAAAGAGTAAATAATTAACATATTTGTTTTTCAGAGAATTTTCTCTCACCTCATTAAAAGGGGGGAGAGGAAAAGGGGAAAGGAAAAGGAGAATAAGTGAAGGGACTTGGAGGGAGGGGGGAGGGATCCTAAAAAAAAAAAAAAAAAAGAGGGAGGGTTGCGCGTCACAAGGGGGGTCTGTAAATTAAATATCGGGGAGGGGGATCAGGGGGGTCAAGGGAAAAAAGTATAATCTGGGGATAATACGATGGCAGGAAATACAGAATTAGTAATTTTAACTGTAAATGTAAATGGGATGAACGATCCCATCAAACGGAGACGGATAGCAGATTGGATCAAAAAGCAGAACCCTACAATATGTTGTCTACAGGAAACACACTTAAAGCAGGGAGATACATACAGAGTAAAGGTAAAAGGTTGGAACAGAGCTTATTATGCTTCAGGTAAAGCCAAAAAAGCAGGGGTAGCTATCCTTATCTCAGATCAAGCAAAAGCAGAAGTAGATCTCGTTAAAAAAGATAAGGAAGGAAACTATATCCTGCTGAAAGGTAGCATAAATAATGAAGCCATATCAATACTAAACATATATGCACCAAGTGGTATAGCATCTAACTTTCTAAAGGAAAAGTTAAGAGAACTGCAAGAAGAAATAGACAGTAAAACTATAATAGTGGGAGATCTCAACCTTGCACTCTCAGATTTAGACAAATCAAACCACAAAACAAACAAGAAAGAAATTAAAAAAGTAAATAGAACATTAGAAAAACTAGGTATGATAGACCTTTGGAGAAAACTGAATGGCAATAGGAAGGAATATACTTTCTTCTCAGCAGTTCATGGATCCTATACAAAAATTGACCATATATTAGGACATAAAGATCTCAAAATTAAATGTAGGAAGGCAGAAATAATAAATGCCTTCTTCTCAGATCACAATGCAATAAAAGCTACATTCAGTAAAAAGTTAGGGGTAAATAGACCAAAAAGTAATTGGAAACTGAATAATCTCATCTTAAAGAATGACTGGGTGAAAGAGCAAATTATAGAAACAATTAACAATTTCACCCAAGATAATGATAATGATGAGACATCATATCAAAATCTTTGGGATGCAGCTAAAGCAGTAATAAGGGGAAATTTTATATCTTTAGAGGCTTATTTGAAGAAAATTGAGAAAGAGAAGATTAACGAATTGGGCTTACAACTTAAAAGGCTAGAAAAAGACCAAATTATAAACCCCCAACCAAAAATTAAACTCGAAATACAAAAATTAAAAGGAGAAATCAATAAAATTGAAAGTAAAAAAACTATTGAATTAATAAATAAAACCAAGAGTTGGTTTTATGAAAAAGCCAATAAAATAGATAAACCTTTGGTAAATTTGATCAAAAAAAAGAAAGAGGAAAATCAAATTGATAGTCTTACAAATGAAAAGGGGGATCTTTCCACCAATGAAGAGGAAATTAGAGAAATAATAAGGAGTTACTTTGCCCAACTTTATGCCAATAAATTTGATAACTTAAGTGAAATGGATGACTTTCTCCAAAAATATAGGCTCCCTAGCTTAACAGAGGAGGAGATAAATTGCTTAAATAGTCCCATTTCAGAAAAAGAAATAGAACAAGCTATTAATCAACTCCCCAGGAAAAAATCCCCAGGGCCAGATGGATTCACATGTGAATTCTACCAAACATTTAAAGAACAATTAGCCCCAATGTTATATAAATTATTTGAAAAAATAGGGGATGAAGGAGTCCTACCAAACTCCTTTTATGACACAGACATGGTACTGATACCTAAACCTGGTAGATCGAAAACTGAGAAAGAAAATTATAGACCAATCTCCTTAATGAATATTGATGCTAAAATCTTAAATAAGATATTAGCAAAAAGACTTCAGAAAATCATCTCCAAGATAATACACTATGATCAAGTAGGATTTATTCCAGGAATGCAGGGCTGGTTTAATATTAGGAAAACTATTAATATAATTGACCATATTAATAATCAAATTAATAAGAACCATATGATCATCTCAATAGATGCAGAAAAAGCATTTGACAAAATCCAACATCCATTCCTACTAAAAACTCTTGAGAGTATAGGAATAAATGGATTATTCCTTAGAATAATCAGGAGTATATATTTAAGACCGTCAGTAAGCATAATATGCAATAGAAATAAACTGCAACCTTTCCCAGTAAGATCAGGAGTGAAACAAGGTTGCCCACTATCACCATTACTATTCAATATAGTACTAGAAACGCTAGCCTCGGCAATAAGAGCCGAGAAAGAGATTCAAGGAATTAGAGTAGGAAATGAGGAAATCAAACTATCACTTTTTGCAGATGACATGATGGTATACTTAGAGAACCCCAAAGACTCTGCTAAAAAGCTACTAGAAATAATTCAAAATTTCAGCAAAGTGGCAGGATACAAAATAAATCCACATAAATCCTCGGCATTTTTATATATCACTAACAAAATGCAACAGCAAGAGATACAAAGAGAAATTCCATTCCAAACAAATGTTGAGAGTATAAAATATTTGGGAATCCATCTACCAAAGAAAAGTCAGGAATTATATGAGAAAAATTACAAAACACTTGCCACAAAAATAAAGTCAGATTTAAATAATTGGAAAGACATTCAGTGCTCTTGGATAGGCCGAGCGAATATAATAAAGATGACAATACTCCCCAAACTAATCTATTTATTTAGTGCTATACCAATCAGACTCCCAAGAAACTATTTTAATGACCTAGAAAAAATAACAACAAAATTCATATGGAAGAATAAAAGGTCAAGAATTGCAAGGGAACTAATGAAAAAAAACTCAGAGGAAGGTGGTCTAAGTGTACCTGATCTAAAGCTATATTATATAGCAGCAGTCACCAAAACCATTTGGTATTGGCTACGAAATAGACCGGTAGATCAGTGGAACAGATTAGATACAAAGGACAAAAAAGGATACATCTATAGCAATCTAATCTTTGACAAACCCAAAGATTCCAACATTAGGGATAAAAATTCATTATTCGGAAAAAACTGTTGGGAAAACTGGAAATTAGTATGGCAGAAATTAGATATGGATCCACACTTAACACCATATACCAAGATAAGATCAAAATGGGTCCATGATTTAGGCATAAAGAGGGAGATAATAAATAGATTAGAGGAACAGAGGATAATCTACCTCTCAGACTTGTGGAGGAGGAAGGAATTTATGACCAGAGGAGAACTAGAGATCATTATTGATCACAAAATAGAAGATTTTGATTACATCAAACTAAAAAGTTTCTGTATAAATAATACTAATGCAAACAAGATTAGAAGGGAAGTAACAAATTGGGAAAATATTTTTAAAAACAAAGGTTCTGACAAAGGTCTCATTTCCAAAATATATAGAGAACTGACCCAAATTTATAAGAAACCGAACCATTCTCCAATTGATAAATGGTCAAAGGATATGAACAGACAATTCTCAGAGGAAGAAATTGAAACTATATCCACTCACATGAAAGAGTGCTCCAAATCACTACTGATCAGAGAAATGCAAATTAAGACCACTCTGAGATACCACTACACACCTGTCAGATTGGCTAAGATGACAGGAACAAATAATGACAAATGTTGGAGGGGATGTGGGAAAACTGGGACACTAATACATTGCTGGTGGAGTTGTGAAAGAATCCAGCCATTCTGGAGAGCAATCTGGAATTATGCCCAAAAAGTTATCAAACTGTGCATACCCTTTGACTCAGCAGCGCTACTACTGGGATTATATCCCAAAGAAATACTAAAGAGCGGAAAGAGACATATATGTGCCAAAATGTTTGTGGCAGCTCTTTTTGTTGTAGCTAGAAACTGGAGGATGAATGGATGTCCATCAGTTGGAGAATGGTTGGGTAAATTGTGGTATATGAAGGTTATGGAATATTATTGCTCGGTAAGAAATGACCAGCAGGAGGAATATAGAGAGGCCTGGAGAGACTTAAATCAACTGATGCTGAGTGAAATGAGCAGAACCAGAAGATCACTGTACACTTCAACAACAATGCTGTATGAGGATGTATTCTGATGGAAGTGGAAATCTTCAACATAAAGAAGATCCAACTCACCTCCAGTTGATCAATGATGGACAGAGGTAGCTGCACCCAGAGAAGAAACACTGGGAGGGGAATGAAAATTGTTAGCACTAATATCTGTCTGCCCAGGTTGCATGTACCTTCGGATTCTAATGTTTATTGTGCAACAAGAAAGTGATATTCGCACACATGTATTGTACCTAGACTATATTGTAACACATGTAAAATGTATGGTATTGCCTGTCGTCGGGGGGAGGGAATAGAGGGAGGGGGGGTAAATTGGAAAAATGAATACAAGGGATAATATTATAAAAAAAATATATATATATATATAAAATAAAAAAAAAATTATTTGTTGAAAACATAGTATTTTCATTTTTATTGTTGTTTGCTTGTATTTTTCTTGTATTTTTATCTGTTTTTATTTTTTTTATTTTTCTTGCATAGCAAGATGAATATGAAAATAAGTTTAGAAGAATTGCATATGTTGTTGCTTGCTATCTGAGGGAAGGTAAAGGGGAAGAGAGGCAGGAAAATATTGAACACAAGGTTTTGTGAAGGTGAATGTTGAAACCATCTTTGCATGTATTTGAAAAAAAAGCTATTAATAATTTGTTAATGTATAACTGGAAATGAATTCAATAATTTTTTGATGTTATTTAAGAAAACTCAGTATGATAAACCCACAGACAGTTGAAAGGAACCCTAGAGATTTATGCATTCTAAAGACCCTGTTTTACAAACAAGGAAACTGACATCTAAAGAAGTAAAATGACTTGCCTAGTTATCCCAGTGCTCCTATATGGCAGAGCCAGGATTTACATCCATATCTTCTGATTCCAAGTTCAATATTCTGTCTTCATTCTACTACCGAGCTTTTACACACTTTCCAGAGATAACTGTGGTGTTTGGGCAGAAGATTAGTTTTCTCTTTCTCTTGCAAAATACCATATTTTATTGACAAGAACATTGCTTTTGGAAGCAGATAATCTGTGTTCAAAGTCCTATTCTGAAACTTGTCAAATAAGTCTTCTTGTAAGGATAATTTGAGTTGCTTAGGTCTCATTCACTTCATCTGTAGTGAGAGAACTAACTACTGCTCTGCTTTTGGTGAAGCCTGGGACTAAAAATGCTTCTGTTATTGGAAGAAATATTATGGTCTCTTCCACTAGCCATACTTAAGTGTTCTCTTGGATTCCTATTTTTAATTTTATTTAGTTTTAATTGCCAATTACAAAATTCCTTTTGAGGAAGAATTATCTTCAGTTGTGAGGAATAGATTCTCCCTTGTCCAAGAAGCTAGGTAGCATAGTATATATAACAATCCCTTGAGTTCAAATTTGTTCTCAGTCTTACTAGCTGCATATCTTCAGTTACATAACCTCTCGGTCAAGGTTTCCTCAACTATAAAATGTGGACCTATCTTGTCGTGAGGAAAAAATGAGATGATTTAAAAAAATTAACAGTGTTGTCTAAATTGCTAAATCTAATGACCTTTTCTCAATTCTCATTTTTCTCAATCTTGCTTTAGCTTTTGATACTGATACCCTTTTTTTTTTTTTTTTTTTTTTTGGATACTCTCCAGGCATTCAGTATACTACTCTCTCTTTGTTCTACTCCAACCTATCAGATAATTTCTTCAGTTTCCTTTGTTGGATCCTCATATAGAACACACTAACTATAGGGGTCACTCTTTTCTGTTCTCCCTCAATTATTATTTTATTTGGTGATCTTATCAACTTCTTTGCATCTAATTATTATTTCTATACTAATATAATTCTATACTATTCTAAGTATTTCTAATACTAAATTGATGATAGATTTGAGAATCTATCTTGATCCAACTTTTTTGCTGACATTTACTCTCTTAACTCTGTCTTTTATTTAGTTCTGGATAGTCAGTAAACTTAAGCTTAACATGTCCAAAATTGAACTTATCTTTTTCCTAAACCTTCTCCAATTCTCAAATTTTTTTATTCCTATTGAGTCCCCTCACAGTTTCAATATCATCTTCAGTTTCCTACTATCTCCCACCTACCCTATTTAATCTGTTGCCAAAATTTATTAATTTGACATTTGGAACATTTCTTTCCTCTAATTCTGGTTTAGCCATCATGAACTCAACCCTGAACTATTGTAATAAGTTTATGGCCTTGTCTACCTCAAGAATCTTCCCCACTGCAATCCATTCTGTGATTTTCCAGAACTACAGGTCTAACAATGTTACCTCCCTATTCAATGAATTCCAGGCTTCCCTATCATTTTCAGGATCAAATATAACAGCTTTTTCGTGGTTAAAGTCATTTATAACCTAATCCTCTCTTAATTTTCAAGGGTTTTTATCTTACCATTATTTTGAATAATATTTCCTACTAAATGCCAGAATTGCAGGGAAAGGTGATTCAAAATATCCCATAGACTCCCTTCCTAAAACATTACACATCATAGTGAACCTGGAATCAGAATTCTGCAGTTGGTTTTATAAAAAAAAAAGTTCATAAAACAATGACCAATTCTTAGTCCCAGAAGACAGATGGTGATATAAACTTGCCTATTCTCTGAAGAGAATTATAAGTCTGTGGAATATTGCTTATGCAACATGGCATTGTGGTGTCAGATTTGACTGTATTGTTTTGTTTCGTTTTTTGTTAGGCCAGATGACTTTGGGGTAGGGGTAAGTTTTAGACTAGAGGTGAGTAAATATGGAAATAACTATGTATAAAAACAAAGGGCATCAATAAAACAAAACAAAACATATTGCCAGGGAATGGATGAATGAGAATGTATGGAATGAACATATAAAACAGAATTTAAGGTTGAATGCTTAGTAGTTCCTTATATTGGTATTTCAGGGCTTCTGTGAGTGAAAGATTTAACTCCTCCGATCTAAACATGTAGAATCCAACTCAAAAGCTTCTTGAAGGTCAAGTATCTCTCATAATAAGGAGTGATTTTTCTATTGAAAAGTACACTAAAAAGCTGTTTCTACATAATTGAATTGACTGGACTGCATCTTGGTTTGCAGGGATTCTGTATGATTACTTTAGTAGAATAAAGTCCATTGGGCCTGTTGTTGTGTGCAAATTTTTGTGGGCATAGCCATAATTCTAATCAATGAGGAAGTCCTTATGAGCTGAGGAGTGAGTGAAGGAAGACTGGCACTTCCCACAATCTTTATCTGATTAAATCTCAAATGTTTGGGAAAATTCTTTCTTGGTTTGTGAATTTTTATGCATTAGGGAATATTTTGCAAATGTTATAGCTACTTTTTTTATTTACATAACATTTTCATTCTGAATAAGCTCATTTAGTCAGATACTATCACCATATAGTTATACTAGATCTTGGAATGTGCTAGCTAAGTGATAATGGTCTATGGGATTGATGAATGTATTTTGGGACTGGTTTTAAAAAGCATATGTTGATTCTTCCATCACACTGGTTAAGTGCCCATGACAAAATACTTTATCAAACATTTGGAAAGAAATCCTCTCTCACAAATGGTGATTTTGTAAGAAATAACCATCATTTAGTGTACTTTGTGCTCTTCATTGTATAATGCAAGTATCCAGTACAAATTAAATTGATTAGAAATGTATATAATATATTTTCTCTGAAAATTTTATAAGTGAAGATTGAAAAATGTCATTCATAACTTATTATGAGCAGTTTATGATTTAATACATTTAAACTATCTTGCTATGGGCATTCAAAAAGTATTATGTTTTTTTCTGTTTAACTGGTACCTTTATGCATTTACAATAATTTTCTCTTTAAAGAGAATGAATCTTAAAAAGCAAATGTTAAAAAAATTCTCAAAATGGCTTATTAGGTTTTCCTTTAACCTAAACCAAAATCATTTGTACAATGGTTGGTTATCCATGACTTTTTCTCATTTCTTCTAAATCAAGCATGTATTTGATGCCCTTTTTTTCCATTGGTAAGTGCACATTTGTAGTTTATTTAATAAATGCTATCAGAACTATGCATTAAAAGTTCAGAAGTGTTTAAATGCCATGTTACAGCAAACTGAGAAAAAGATTGACATTAAATATGATAGACAGAATATTTTGGGAGGTTTTCCCCCCATAAATTACAGAGGCTTGAAAATATATTGAGTGAAAATGTGTTTTCTTTGAAGAGCTGCCTTATAGCAAATGGAGGCCAAAGTGATGGATTGTGGGGTGAGCTCTACCTTGGCCACAAGCTTGCATTGGCAACAGGCCCATGGCCCTTACTATTCCTATAGAATCTAAGCAGAATAATTCAGTGAAATAGACCTGATAGTAGCAATAACCTCATCTGAACTTGTTTACTTTTTATAGCTACTAGGAATGTACAAAGATAACAAGGATAAAAAATACTAATACTCCCCAAACTAGAATGAATAGTTGTAAGACTTACAATTGTAAGTAATTGTTAACAATAGGTAATATAACCAACATTGGGGCTTTATTATTCATCTTACAGTATGAGATATATTTCTGAAATGAACAATTTCAAAATGTGAATATGAAGATTGAAATAAATTGTGAAAAAATTCACATAGGAACCAATTATTCTGGAAAATAAACCTGGTTTTCCTGATGCCATACTTTCTGAATTTGACATATTATTTCCATATAACACAAACTTATTAGGCCATGAATCATGAGCTTTGGAGACACAAATATGTGAAAAGTCACTGTTTAAAAATTGTTTAATTTCAGAATTAAGGATCAAATGAATCAAAATAAGCTTGAAAAAGTCCTAGATTTATAGATATATAGGAGCATTAAGTTCTATAGGACCCATATGTCAATTGGAAAATAGAATGAAATATAGATACCCTTTATATGAGAGCAAATCATCTAATATAATGGTGAACTTTAGGAATTAACTCAATTTGTAAAATTACAGTTGTTTAACTCACAAAATTTCTGGGTCATGACATTCTTCAGGCTTCAAGCTAAAGTACCTGTCTCCTCTGACTGTCTGCCAAGATTGAACTCTTTCATCAATTAATCCCTGAGAGGAATCAGCTTTAATGTGTCAATAGACAATAATAAAGATAATATCCTTATGTGAGGAAAATAGTGGGACATTTTAGGTGGTGTCAATTATATCAGTTGAGGTAAAAAAAAAAGTAGAGGAGGGCAATGAGGATGGGGATGAAGAGTAAATAAACCAAATTTGCTAAAGCAAAAGGTTGGTATAGGAGAATAATGAGTAGTTGAGATAGGCTTAAGCAATAGTGGTAAAGGTCATGCTATCTTGTATTTATTCTTATAGATAAATCAGAGTCAATGGTGATTTTATCTGGAGCAAATAAGAGGGATGCAAAAGAAAGTGATGGTTTTACAAAGGAGTTTTAGGACAAATTTGAATAATATACCTGTTTTTAATTACTGAAAATGATGTGAATTTTAAGCTTCCTGATTTAAACATATTACTCATCTCTATAGAAAACCAAAGCTCATTTGGGGTTGTGGTGTGAAGCCAAACAATAATCAAATATTTGTGGAATAATTATGGAATGCACTAAATGTTGTGGTTTAAAAAAAAGAAGAAGAAGAAGAAGAAGAAGAAGAAGAAGAAGAAGAAGAAGAAGAAGAAGAAGAAGAAGAAGAAGAAGAAGAAGAAGAAGAAGAAGAAGAAGAAGAAGAAGAAGAAGAAAGAAGAAGGCGGCGAAGCACAAATAGACCTAATACACATCATTTGATGATATTTGCTTTCTGATCCAATAGTCTCTGCTTTCAATAAGTGTGAGGCATTGTTTCCCAATGATTTAGTTTGACAACTACAAGGAAGGAAGGAAGAAAAGAATGGAGGAAGAGTGAAAAAGAGGGAAAGAAAAAGAAAAGCTAGAAGGTGATAAAAGGATTTCTTAAATTCTTGCTATGTGAAAACCCCAGGGATATAAATAATATAATATATGACATAATATGATATGACAAAATGATGAGGTTAGTGGCAGTCAGAAAATTATGGAAATTCCCTTTTGGTTGGCTAACAGGTTAAATGTGAAAGAATTCATGAATCCCGAGATATTAATTGGCAAAAATGGAATTTTATTGTTTGATAAGAAACTAGTTTTGTTAAGAGACTGACTTCTTTTTTTAAAATAATTTTATAATTATAACTTTTTTGACAGTACATATGCAAAGGTAATTTTTTACAATGTTATCCCTTGCACTCACATCTATTCCAAATTTTCCCTCCTTCCCTCCAACCCCTCCCTTAGATGGCAGGCAATCTCATACATGTTAAATGTGTTATAATATATCCTAGACAGAATATATGTGTGTAGAATTGAATTTCTTGTTGCACAGGAAGAATTGGATTCAGAAGGTAAAAATAACCTGGGAAGAAAAACAAAAGTCCAAACAGTTTACATTCATTTCCCAGTACTCTTTCTCTGGGTGTAGCTGAGTCTGTTCATCAATTGGAAATGAATTAGATCTTCTCTTTGTTGAAGATGTCCATTTTCATCAGAATACATCCTCACACAGTATAGTTGTTGAAGTATATAATGATCTCCTGGTTCTTCTCATTTCACTCAGCATCAGTTCATGTAAGTCTCTCCAAGCTTCTCTGTATCCATACTGCTGGTCATTTTTTACAGAACAATAATATTCCATAGTGTTCATACACCATAATTTGTCCAACCATTCTCCAATTGATGGACACCCATTCATTTTCCAGTTTCTAGCTACTACAAAAAAGGGCTGCCACAAACATTTTGGCACATACAGGCCCCTTTCCCTTCTTTAGTATTTCTTTGGGATATAGGCCCCGTAGTAGCACTGCTGGATCAAAGGCTATGAACAGTTTGATAACTTTTTGGGCAAAATTCCAGATTTTCCTTCAGAATGGTTGGATTCTTTCACAACTCCACCAACAATGTATCAGTGACCCAGTTTTCCCACATCCCCTCCAATATTCATCATTATCTTTTCCTGTCATCTTAGCCAATCTGACAGGTGTGTAGTGGTATCTCAGAGTTGTCTTAATTTGCATTGCTCTGATCAATAATGATTTGGAACACTCTTCCATATGAGTGGAAATAATTTCAATTTCATCATCTGAAAATTGTCTGTTCATATCCTTTGACCATTTATCAATTGGAGAATGGCTTGATTTCTTACAAATTAGAGTCAGTTCTCTATATATTTTGGAAATGAAGCCTTTATCAGAACCTTTAACTGTAAAATTATTTTCCCAATTTGTTACTTCCCTTCTAATCTTGTTTGCATTAGTTTTATTTGTACAAAAGCTTTATAATTTGGTGTAATCAAAATTATCTATTTTGTGATCAATAATGATCTCTAGTTCTCCTTTGGTCACAAATTCCTTCCTCCTCCGCAGGTCTGAGAGGTAAAGTATCCTATGCTCCTCTAATTTATTTATGATCTCGTTCTTTATGCCTAAATCATGGACCCATTTTGATCTTATCTTGGTATATGGTGTTAAGTGTGGGTCCATGCCTAATTTCTGCCATACTAATTTCCAGTTTTCCCAGCAGTTTTTATCAAATAATGAATTCTTATCCCAAAAGTTGTAATATTTGGGTTTGTCAAACACTAGATTGCTACAGTTGTTCCTTATTTTGTCCTGTGAACCTAACCTATTCCCCTGATCAACTAGCCTATTTCTTAGCCAATACCAAATGGTTTTGGTGATTGCTGTTTTATTATATAGTTTTAGATCAGGTACAGCTAGGCCACCTTCATTTTTTTTTTCATTAATTCCTTTGAAATTCTTGACCTTTTGTTCTCCTATATGAATTTTGTTGTTATTTTTTCTAGGTCATTAATATAGTTTCTTGGAAGTATGATTGGTATAGTACTAAATAAATAGATTAGGTTATAGGGAGTATTGTCATCTTTCTTATATTCACTTGGCCTATCCAAAAGCATTGAATGTCTTTCCAATTATTTAAATCTGACTTTATTTTTGTGGCAAGTGTTTTGTAATTTTGCTCATATAATTCTTGACTTTCCTTTGGTAGATAGATTCCCAAATATTTTATGCTATTGGTAGTCATATTGAATGGAATTTCTCTTTATATCTCTTGCTGTTGAATTTTGTTGATGATGTGTAAAAATGCTAAGGATTTATGTGGTTTTATTTTGTATCCTGCAACTTTGCTAAAATTGTGTATGATTTCTAATAGCTTTTTATTAGAATCTCTGTGGTTCTCTAAGTATACAATCAGGGGGGCGGAGCCAAGATGCCGGAGAAGATACACCCAATTTTGTGAGCTCCCTTCTTCCCTCATTACCAATTAGTTAAATCAGCCTCAAAAATAACGCTGGACTGATAGAAACCACAAGGACTGGAAGCATGACTTAACAGCTGAAGAGAATCTGGAGTTTCAACAGAAAAGGTCAGTTCACAGGGGAGGAAAAAAAAAGGCCAGCACAGACAGGGTGAGGTGCTAGCATGCTGCACCGATCAGGCTGGGGAGAGCTCTGGGATCAGAAAAGCCACTGAGATAGAGGAATCTGGCACAGGCTGTTAGCTCTTCTCTGCTTATAAAACAGCAGTTCAGAAGAGAAATCAAGGCACTTTAAGATATAAAACCAGATACTAGAACCACCCCAATCAGGAAGTGACTCAACAGATCTCGGCAGGGCAGTGCGCCCGGCTTTTGCGGCTTGGGGCTTCACCTGGGGGTAGTTAAGAGCTTAAAAAGCGGGGACACGGCCCAAGGCAACATCTAATTCCCACAGTGCCTGGCTTGGCAGGAGGCTGTGGAACTCAGCCACAGAAGTCCTAGAGAAGCAGAACCTTTGAAATAGGGACTGCGGTTCCTGGGCAGACACTTCCAGTTTGAGCGCAGGGGCTTTTCACATCAGCTGCTGACATCCATGTCCCACGGGACACATAGGCTCGGCTTTGTGTCACCTTTACTGTTCAGTCTTAAACCTCAGGGAAGTCGCTAGGACACACAGCACCCTCAAAGCACAGTCGTACTAATCACCTCTGAGGCACTTCCAGGGAGGGAGTGGGGAACTCTCTCCCAGAGCTCTCTCTTAGCTCAGGAGCAGGAGCCGCTGCATCCATCCAGTCTGGGAGGAAGCTGGTAAAGAAATAAATAAATAAACTTCTTACCCCAAGAACTGACCCCAAAAGATTTTAACCATGAGTAAAAAGCCAAGAAGAACTATTGATTCTTTCTACACAGAGAAAGAGCGGGTATCCAACCCTGAGGAAGTTAATAGCAGAGAGTCAACAGATAACAGCCTAAAGGGGAATGATACCTGCCCCCCATCACTTAACTCTCTCCTAGAAGAGACTTTTAAAAAATTAAGAGAGTTTGAAGAAAAATGGGGAAAGGAAAGAGAAACTATGATAGAGAATTACAACGTTCTGAAATTTTATTTGGAAAAAATAAAGAATGCACAGGAGGTGCAGGGAAACAAAATTTGTGAATTAGAAAAGGTTAAAAAAGGAAAGTAGGATTTCTGAATTGGAAAAGATTAAAAAAAATCTCAAGAAAATAGGATTTCTGAATTGGAAAAAGAAAATAATTCTCTAAAAATAAAATTAGGGAAATGGAAAAAAATTCAATAGAGCAAAATAATTCATTTAAAAACTCAATTGGGCATATACAAAAAGAACTAAAAAAATGTGAATGAAGAAAATAACTCATTAAAAATCAGGACAGAACAAATAGAAATGAATGATTCATTGAGAACCCAAGAATCAATCAAATAAAACAAACAAAAAAAAAAAAAATGAAAAGCTGGAGAATAATGACAAATACTTACTGGGAAAATCTATAGACCTGGAAAATAGATCTAGGAGAGATAATCTGAGGATCATTGGACTTCCCAAAAACTATGACCAAAAAAAAGAGCCTAGATTCTATTTTACAGGAAATCATTAAAAAGAACTGTCCAGAGATAATAGAAACAGAAGGGAAAATAGGCGTCGAAAGAATTCATTGAACTCCTTCTGAAAAATACCCTAAAAAAAGAACACCACGGAATATTGTGGCTAAGCTGCAGAATTACCACACAAAGGAGAAAATCTTGCAAGCAGCTAGAAAAAAAAAAATTAAATACCAAGGTGCCACAATAAGGGTCACTCAAGATCTGGTTGCCTCTACATTAAAAGATCGAAGGGCCTGGAACCTGATATTCTTAAAGGCAAAAGATCAAGGATTGCAACCAAGAATAAGCTACCCAGCTAATTTTAGCATTTTCTTCCATGGAAGAAGATGATCCTTCAATGAAACAGAGAAATTTCATTTGTTTCTAAGAAAAAAACCAGACCTAAACAAAAAATTTGATCTACATCCACAAGACTGAAGAGAAACAGAAAAAGGTAAACAGAACTCTTGAGAACTGTATCTCTGTTGTGGATATATAGAAAGTCCTTGTGGATAATTTGATTTTACTGATATAAAAAAAAGAGGAGAAGTAGTAAAGGGAAGGGGATAGTATCAGAAAAAGGGGAAGGAGTGATAAAAAAGGGAAACTACATCCCAGGAAGAGGCATATAAAATATACCATATCTGAGGGAATTTAGAGAGGGGGAAAAACATTGTGTAAATGTTACTCTCATCAGAAGAGGCTCAAAGAGTAAATAATTGACATATTTGTTTTTCAGAGAATTCTCTCTCACCTCATTAAAAGGGAGGAGAGGAAAAGGGGAAAGGAAAAGGGGAATAAGGGAAGTGACTTGGAAGGATGGGGGAGGGATACTAAAAAAGGGAGGGCTGTGTGTCACAAGTGGGGTTTATAAATTAAATATTGGGGAAGGAGTTCAGGTGGGTCAAGGGAAAAAGCATAATCTGGGGGTAATATTTTGGCTGGAAATACAGAATTAGTAATTTTAACTGTAAATGTGAATGGGATGAACTCTCCCATCAAATGGAGATGGATAGCAGACTGGATCAAAAGTCAGAACCCTGCAATATGTTGTTTACAGGAAACACACTTAAAGCAGGGAGATACATACAGAGTAAAGGTAAAAGGTTTGAGCAGAATCTATTATGCTTCAGGTAAAGCCAAAAAAGCAGGGGTAGCCATCCTTATCTCAGATCAAGCAAAAGCAGAAGTTGATCTAATTAAAAGAGATAAGGAAGGAACCTATATCCTGCTGAAAGGTAGCATAAATAATGAAGCCATATCAATACTAAACATATATGCACCAAGTGGTATAGCATCTAACTTTCTAAAGGAAAAGTTAAGAGAGTTGCAAGAAGAAATAGACAGTAAAACTATATAATAGTGGGAGATCTCAACCTTGCACTCTCAGATTTAGACAAATTAAACCACAAAACAAACAAGAAAGAAATTAAAAAAGTAAATAGAACATTAGAAAAACTAGGTATGATAGACCTTTGGAGAAAACTGAATGGCAATAGAAAGGAATATACTTTCTTCTCAGCAGTTCATGGATCCTATGCAAAAATTGACCATATATTAGGGCATAAAGATCTCAAAATTAAATGTAGGAAGGCAGAAATAATAAATGCCTTCTTCTCAGACCACAATGCAATAAAAGCTACATTCAGTAAAAAGTTAGGGATAAATAGACCAAAAAGTAATTGGAAACTGAATAATCTCATCTTAAAGAATGACTGGGTGAAAGAGCAAATTATAGAAACAATTAATAATTTCACCCAAGATAATGACAATGATGAGACATCATACCAAAATCTGTGGGATGCAGCTAAAGCAGTAATAAGGGGAAATTTTATATCTTTAGAGGCTTATTTGAACAAAATAGAGAAAGAGAAGATTAACGAATTGGGCCTGCAACTTAAAAAGCTAGAAAAAGACCAAATTAAAAACCCCCAACCAAAAATCAAACTTAAAATATAAAAATTAAAAGGAGAAATCAGTAATATTGAAAGTAAAAAAGCTATTGAATTAATAATAAATAAAACCAAGAGTTGGTTTTATGAAAAAAGCCAATAAAATAGATAAACCTTTGGTAAATCTGATCAGAAAAAGGAAAGAGGAAAATCAAAGTGTTAATCTTACAAATGAAAAGGGGGATCTTTCCACCAATGAAGAGCAAATTAGAGAAATAATAAGGAGTTACTTTGCCCAACTTTATGCCAATAAATTTGATAACTTAAGTGAAATGGATGACTTCCTCCAAAAATATAGGCTTCCTAGATTAACAGAGGAGGACATAAATTGCTTAAATAGTCCCATTTCAGAAAAAGAAATAGAACAAGCTATTAATCAACTCCCCAGGAAAAAATCCCCAGGACCAGATGGATTTACATGTGAATTCTACCAAACATTTAAAGAACAATTAGCCGCAATGTTATATAAACTATTTGAAAAAATAGAGAATGAAGGAGTGCTACCAAACTCCTTTTACAACACAGACATGGTACTGATACATAAACCACCTAGGTTGAAAACTGAGAATGAAAGCTATAGACCAATCTCCTTAATGAATATTGATGCTAAAATTTTAAATGAGATATTAGCAAAAAGACTACTGAAAATCATCCCCAGGATAATACATCATGATCAAGTAGGATTTATACCAGGAATGCAGAGCTGGTTTAATATTAGGAAAATTATTAGTATAATTGACCATATTAATAATCAAATTAAAAAAAAACATATGATCATATCAATAGATGCAGAAAAAGCATTTGATAAAATACAAAATCCATTCCTATAAAAAACACTTGAGAGTATAGGAATAAGTAGACTATTCCTTAAAATAATCAGGAGCATATATTTAAGAGCGTCAGTAAGTATAATATGTAATAGAGATAAACTGAAACCTTTCCCAGTAAGTTCAGGAGTGAAACAAGGTTTCCCCCTATCACCATTACTATTCAATATTGTATTAGAAATGCTAGCCTCGGCAATGAGAGTCGAGAAAGAAGATTAAAGGAAGAAGAGTAGGTAATGAAGAAATCAAACTATCACTCTTTGCAGGTGACATGATGGTATACTTAGAGAACCACAGGGATTCTAATAAAAAGTTATTAGAAATAACTCACAACTTTAGCAAAGTTGCTAGATACAAAATAAATCCACATAAATCCTCAGCATTTTTATTACATCACCAACAAAATGCAATATCAAGAGATACAAAGAGAAATTCCGTTCAAAACAACTGTCGAGAGTATAAAATATTTGGGAACCCATCTACCAAAGAAAAGTCAGGAATTATATGAGCAAAATTAGAAAACAGTTGCCACAAAAATAAAATCAGATTTAAATAATTTGAAAGACATTAATTGCTCTTGGATAGGCCGAGTAAATATAATAAAGATGTGCAATACTCCCCAACTAATCTATTTATTTAGTGCTATACCAATCCCAAGAAACTATTTTAGTGACCTAGAAAAAATAACAACGAAATTCATATGGAAGAATAAGAGGTCGAGAATTTCAAGGGAAGTAATGAAAAAAAGTCAGATGAAGGTGGTCTAGCTGTACCTGATCTAAAGCTATATTATAAAGCAGCAGTCACAAAAAAAAAAAACATTTGGTATTGGTTAAGAAATAGAGTAGTCGGTCAGTGCAACAGATTAGATACACAGGACAAAATAGGGTACAACTATAGCAATCTAATATTTGACAAACCCAAAGATACCAACATTTGGGATAAGAATTCATTATTTGAAAAAAAAAACTGTTAGGAAAACTGGAAATTAGTAGGGCAGAAATTAGGCATGGACCCACACTTAACACCATATACCAAGATAAGATCAAAATGGATCCTTGATTTAGGCATAAAGAATGAGATCATAAATAGACTAGAGGAACAGAGGGTAGTCTACCTCTCAGATCTCTGGAGGAGGAAGGAATTTATGACCAAAGGAGAACTAGAGATCATTATTGATCACAAAATAGAAGATTTTGATTACATCAAATTAAAAAGCTTTTGTACAAACAAAACGAATGCAAACAAGATTAGAAGGGATTTAACAAATTGGAAAAATATTTTTACAATTAAAGGTTCTGATAAAGGCCTCATTTCCAAAATATATAGAGAACTGACTCTAATTTAAGAAATCAAACCATTCTCCAATTGATAAATGGTCAAAGGATATGAACAGACAATTTTCAGATGATGAATTTGAAACTATATCCACTCATATGAAAGAGTGTTCCAAATCACTACTGATCAGAGAAATGCAAATTAAGACAACTTTGAGATACCACTACACACCTGTCAGATTGGCTAAGATGACAGGAACAAATAATGATGAATGTTGGAGGGGATGTGGGAAAACTGGGTCACTGATACATTGTTGGTGGAGTTGAGAAAGAATCAAGCCATTCTGCAGAGCAATTTGGAACCATGCCCCAAAAGTTACCAAACTGTGCATACTCTTTGATCCAGCAGTGCTACTACAGGGCCTATATCCCAAAGAAATACTAAAGAAGGGAAAGGGACCTGCATGTACCAAAATGTTTGTGGCAGCTCTTTTTGTAGTGGCTAGAAACTGTATAATTTATGGATGTCCATCAACTGGAGAATCTTTGGATAAATTATGGTATATGAACGTTATGGAATATTATTGCTCTGTAAGAAATGAACAGCAGTATGAATACAGAGAGGTTTGTAGAGACTTGCATGAATTGGTGCTAAGTGAAATGAGCAGAACCACGAGATCACTATATACTTTAACAACAAAACTGTATAAAGATATATTCTGAGTGAAGTGGATATCTTCAACATAAAGAAGATCCAATTCACTTCCAGTTGATCAATGATGGACAGAAATAACTACAGAGAAGGAACACTGAGAATTGAATGTAAACTGTTTGCACTACTGTCTTTCTACCCAGGTTACTTATACCTTTGGAATCCAATTCTTACCGTGCAACAAGAAAATTGGATTTACACACATATATTGTATCTAGGTTATACTGTTAACACATTTAATTTGTATGGGATTGCCTGTCATCTAGGAAAGAGTGTATAGGGAGGGAGGGAAGGAGGGAGGGGAAATTTGGAAAAATGAATACAAGGGATAATGTAAAAAAATTACTCATACATATATACTGTCAAAAATTATAATTATAAAATAAATAAATAGATAGATCTGTTTGTAACCTGCTTGAGAGAATAGGGGGAAATAAAGGAAAAAATAAAATAAAAATGCACATCAGAGAACAAAAAAAAAACCTACAAGGAAGGAAAAGAAAGGTGGATACTCTTGCATATAATCTCACATATTATTATATATGCTTTACTGAAATGAAAATTATACATTTTGAATTCTCCCTGATGTTCTGCTGAGCACAAAGCAATGTTTTATTTTGTTTTAATTTTCTATCCTTTTTTCTGTTCTTTTTAAAAATTTTCATATTCATTTCAATTAAAAATGTGGAAAACCAAAAGAAAACAAAATGATAAAGAAACAAAACTTAATGTTTCCAGCATAACAATAGTACTTTGATTGTGAGATTATCAGAATTCTTTAAATACTCTTATTTTCAAAAGAATTAAAAAGGTGACTGATTTCAATACTAACTAAAAAAGAGGAGAGTTTGTAGTGACATTGCATAATTTCTTCAACTATATATGTGAGAAAAACTCCTCATGACTTATTGCAGAATTTGAAGGAATTAGTAATAGATAATCCCACTTCAGCTGTGGAGCTTTTTAATTTATTCAGTTTTAGGAACTGTAATCAGTAGGTGTGTAGACTTCAACAGATGATCAGATTACTTGAGTATAGTTCTAGGTAAATTGAAGTAAACTTCATGTTGAAAGTTTTCTATTATGGAAGAGATCTGTCTGTAATTACTTAGGGAATAAATATCACTTTTTCCCCTTTTATTATATTTGTTCTACTCATAATAGAATATTTTCCTTGCAGTGGTGAATAAGTAGAAAATAAAAACTTAAGGCTTTTGAAACAAGCATTTAAGTGATAATTTTCAACAAAATAATAACAACATGAACAATTAATAATTGTTATTAAAATAATATTGGAAGATTGATATTCTAAATGAAATTCTTATTTAGACTTTGCTGTATTACACACAATTGAATTTATTATGAAAACAAATTCTAAATGTTTTAATTTACCATGATCTATGATTTTATGTGTACAGGGACAAGGAAATCCCTTTATTTTGAAACTTATCATCTTAGAAAATTACCTGGAATTTTTTTTCTTGTAACAGGTCAGGCTGGAATTGCTCCAATTGAATACTTCTCATCTTCATTTTCTTTTTAATTTGTCAGTTTTGATTTTTGCTTTTAACAGATAAAGTTGGAGATGCACCAAGCAATTACAATATCATCATCATTTTTACAAATGGAAAGTGCATCCAAATGGATATATACATTGAGATTTTTCTTAGA
This sequence comes from Sminthopsis crassicaudata, assembly GCF_048593235.1. Taxonomy (NCBI): domain Eukaryota; kingdom Metazoa; phylum Chordata; class Mammalia; order Dasyuromorphia; family Dasyuridae; genus Sminthopsis; species Sminthopsis crassicaudata. The sequence goes on along the minus strand of NC_133620.1, from coordinate 209,659,168 downwards.
GATACCCAGGAATTTGTTCAGGACAAGACACTATAATGTGAAATCTGAGTTGAACTCCTATAGACTCTAGCTAAAGTTCTCAAGGCAAGAGGACCACAAAAAGTTAGAATAGGGACATCATGTCTTGGAGATGGCTAGAAAGAAAATGATTTTTAAATGGAAAAATTATTACTGATTGCTCCAATTTCCCTTGTATTTATCTTGTAACTATATACTTATTTCCATGTTATCTCCCCAATTAGGATCACTGTGAACAGGAACAAGGACTATTTTTGTCTTTCTTTCTATGTTATTTCCAGTATTTGACAGTAAGTGCATAATAAATTCTTGTTGAATTGACTTGCTACTACTAAAGTTTTTTTTTATCAATAGTATTTGTAGAATTGGACCATTCACCTGTTAGAACAAAATAAACACAAAATTCAAAGAAAAAAAATAAGAATATGAAATTAGTATGATATTTTGTTGTGGTAACTCCCACCTCACCCATTTAAAAAAGTATGGTATGTTTTGAAGTTACTGTTTTAAAAAAAAAGAAAATGTGTGTATCTGTGTATATGTGTATGTGTGTGTGTGGATGTGGATATATTTGAAAAAAATGGAAGGAAATACAGGGAACTGGTTAGGACATATAATAAAGTTGGACAAATTCAACAATACACAAAAATGATATAGGAAGTGCTATCAATTGAACTTTACTTTCAACAAAAGTGGACATGAGAGAAAACAATTAAAACTTACTTTAACTAACACTCTTTACCAAGTGGAATGAGATGGAGGGAAGAGAAATACTGATTTGGAAGATAAACCCTTAAGTAAAATCCAAAAAGCATGGTGAAAGATTATGAATAGTATTAGCTCAAAACTCAGAAAATACTGGAAGAAAGAACAACCAAGTGACTCAATAAAACAAAATAATCACAAGGACACACTTAAGGGCAAAACTGGAAAGGAAATGATAAATAGGAAATGGAAAGAACTATAATCATTGATGTAAAAATGTCCTTCTTCATCAATATAGCATAACTTCTACATTTGAACTCTCATCCTTGATGAAGAAGTTGACAAAGAAATAAAGAAAGCAAATATGAACAGAGAAGTTGGATTAGACCCAGTATTCAGACAGGAATCTGTGCTAGATTTAATTCAAGTTGTAAGATAATGAAAGTATTGATTGTCAAGATACTGAAGGAGTTATGGATGCTAAATACATGCAAAAATAGATGTCCTAACTTTAGCATTTTTAACTGTAAATTTAAGTATATATTCATATACCTATTTCCCCATTGCTACAATTATAATTTATTCCTTCAGTCTTTCGCTCAGTTATCTATTTGCCAATTTTGAATGCTTTCCACCTTTGATATCACAGGTTTGAACAAAAAAAAATCTACAAATAATCAAGGGAATTCTATAGGAAGGAAATAAGTAGAGTTTTGAAAACAATATTCTATGGAAAACCAAATCTTAAATTTATATAATTATATAATTTAATTTGATAAAAATAATAAATTATATATATATATATACATATATATATATACATAATTAAATTCATTTTGACAAACATTTATCAAGTGCTTATTATAATGAAAGTATTGTGTTAGATTTTGGACATATAAGGTTCAAAACCAAACATTTTCTAGAGGAGCTTACATTTGCTTAAAAGACTATGTATGTTGTAGGATGTAGCAAAAGGAGATACCTACCACAAAAGGCCTGGACAGGAAGAGGTACCATGCTTGGCTTTTACTAACATCTAGGGATTTCAAGAAATAATTGTAAGGATAAAGTTTTTTTCTAGATTTGAGTCATAGTCTGAGCATGGCCATGGAGGCAGAAGAGATGTCATATATGTGTGATAATAAATTGGTCAGATTACGCAGAATGTAGAATGCATTGGAGGGAATTATGTAAATGTCTAGAAAATGAAGATGCATACATACAATGTGAAGGACTTTGAATGCCCATTAAAGAAGTTTGAAATCTATAGTATGGTACAAAATCCCAGTAACTTCTTGAGCAAAGGAATGACAGGGTCAGATTTGATCTCTACAACAATTATTTTACTGGTTGGATACAAGTAGTAAAGAGTTTGCAAAAATCTGTAAAACAATGTCACTTTTCTTGCTATTTTTTCTGCTTAGAATGAGTTATTTTTCATAAAAACTGTTAACATGTAATATGTTTATTACTGTTGTTTTAAATAAGACATAAATATGTTTTAATTTTCATTTCAATTTGTAATAGGGCATATTGACAGTTATGATTTGTATAAACAAAAACACTTTTGGGTTTTGATCATTTTAATATAAAAAGGGATCCTAAAAAAAGAGTTTTAACATCACTGGTATACAGAACACAAAATCAAAATAGATAGTTTATTAATTAACTTCAAAAAATTATTTGTTACAGCAAAATTTCACTTTAAAGGATTGTCTATAAGATGTCTTTCATATATCTATGTAAAAATCATATTAATATTTTTAAAGACATAAAACTGAGATAATGTTAATCATCCTTCCGAATATGAATATGAAATTAATTTAAAAACATATATTCCTTTAAGATTTCTGCTATTATTAGAGAATATATCCTTTATAGCTTATTGAACTGAAAAGTACTTACCTAGATGATGCTTTCCTGATGCTTCTATTTTGAGTTGGCATTTTACTGATTACTTCAATCTCCAAAACAACACAAACATTTTTAAATGATATGTACAATCACTCAAGATCAGTCAAATTATGTAAGAAAAAGGAAATGGATGAAGAATATTCATTGACCACATCATGATAAATAGTATTATAGATAGACTGTAGAGTTAACACATATAAATTGAATAGATATTAAGGACAATGAAGTATATCCAGAATTGAAAAGAGAGAGGGGGAGAGAGAGAGAGGTAGAAAGAGAGAGAGAGAGAGAGAGAGAGAGAGAGAGAGAGAGAGAGAGAGAGAGAGAGAGAGAGAGAGTCAGAGAGAGAGTCAAAGAGACAGAGAGACAGAGAGAGTAGGGGTGTGAGAATCTCCCATTGGGGCCCACCAGAACTCATTCAAATTATTTAGCTGCTGAAATAGCTTAAGTGAGATGTGAGTCTTCAAACATTTCTTCTGGTGTGTGTGTGTGTGTGTGTGTGTGTGTGTGTGTGTGTGTGTGTGTGTTTCTCCTCCACTTAGGTATGACATCCTTGAGAACAGATACTGTCTTGCTTTTTTTTTATTGAATTTCCATTGTTTAACACAATGCTTGGCTTGTAGTAAGTCCTCAGTTAATGCTTTTTCATTCATTCATTCAAAAAATGATGGGCAAAATTTATGGAATAAGAATGATAGATAGATAGTCCTAATACTCTATTAATATTCAAGTAATGTCAAAAGATAATTCTTCTTTTAAGTAAGGCTCTCCAAATATTCTATGATGAATTTATGAGAGGATGTAAAAAAGTTACATGTGATAAGAAGGTGATAATGGTTTGTAATCAAATAAGTTTTAGTGAATTGAGGAGTTATGTGGATGAAATCAGATACATCAAAAGACCATACTGTCCTCATGTTTATGTATTGATAAACAATTGCTTCATTTTTTCACACAGTAATACAAAGTCCATCATATTGTTTTTATATGCCTAAACTAAATACTTTCATATATGGATAAAATTGGTAAATTAATATTTAAATCCCTACTTTTGGGTATTAATTTTTTTCATTTTCATCCAAAAATGTTATTTTTTCCCTTTAAAATTAGTATTTATTCAGTGCTCCTGGGATCTTAAACAATTTTGCTTTTATAGTGCTGCCTTCACCTTATCAAATCATAAACCTAATTTAACTTATTTATTGATTTTCAATGACTATTGCTGCCTTAAAATTAAAATAAACTTTTATACAAGCTTTAAAATAAATTTTAAACTTAAAATTGTATTAAGACTTTTGGGAAAATCTATAGTTTGGTTAACCTAGTGATGATTCTTTCCAAACTTGACTAAGCTAGGCCTCAAAACAAAATAAATTTCTGTCTTCATAGGAATTGTCATAACTTGCCTTCTAGTGACACTTAATGATTTATTGGGGGTATCAATATAGGGTATATTATTCATGGGAAATAAATCCAAGTCTTTAGCCTCTTTTTTGTATCTATTTATCTATCTATCTATCTATCTATCTATCTATCTATCTATCTATCTATCTATGTATATTTCTGTTTTGCATATAAGTTGTTCAGGATAGCTCTCCTGTTAATTCAATTGACTTCTATTTAATTATCCTTTATGAAAATTTTAACAAACACATCATATTATTCTAGTAACTGGTGATATAATGATTGAACAAAACATAGACTATGTTTCCAAATATGTTAAATTTAGTCAAATAAATGTGTCTTTGTGTTCAATTGTGTCTGATTCTCCATGACTCTATTTGAGGTTTTCTTGGCAAAATCCTGGAGTAGTTTGACATTTCCTTCTCTAGCTCATTTTACAAATAAGGAAACAGGCAAACAGGGTTAAGTGACTTGCCTAGCTAGCTAACTGTCTGAGGCCAGATTTGAACTCAGAAAGAAGACTTTTCCTAACTCAGACCTAGCTCTAGTTATTGCATTACTTGGCTTTTCCACAAGAAATAAAATATACAAATAACCTAATACAAGTAGAATGTGTTTTGACACAAGAGGAAGATGAAACAAAAGTTCTATGAGAAAATCAAAGGGATACACTTTTCAATTGAAGCATCAGGTTAAGGATCTTAAATTGGTCCTTGAAGGAAAAGATTCCAATAGATATGCATGGTTTTGGGAAAGTGGAAATGCATAAATATAAACAACCTGATCAGGGTAGGGTGAGAATTGGGGATAATGTATATCAATTTGCCTGGAAAGCAATATATAGAAAGAAGAATAGTAGGAGATAATCCTGGAGAGCTGCTTTAGAGAAAAATTGTAGAGTCACTACAATGCCAAGAACTAAATAAAAGTAGTATTCTTATCTAATACTTAATCAGAACTCCTGATGATTATTGATTGATATATTTCTATACTTTTTTTCATATAAACATTTATCACTAAATTAATTTTATTAGATATTTTGATTCATAAAAGGAGTTAATATTAAACAATTTTATCTAATCTTAAATAGTCATTTACCCAGTAATTTAAAATTTCAACAGAATGATTTTGTGGTCCCATTTTGATACATTATTCCATATTTTTATTTTGTTCAAGAAGCTTATTAATTAAATAACAATTTATAACCTCAGACTTCTAGTTTTAAACCTGATTGAAAACTACAAATTTACTTACAAGGAACTATCTGAATGGAAATCAGGCAGTGTAATGAGGATTTTTAAAAAAAAAAAAGTTCTAGTGACTATTTTTGATTGAGGCATATATTTTAATTATTGATGCACTAGTATTTTTTTTTCCATTGTCAATATCTCCTTATGTAATCTAGGGGAAAATAGCATCAAAATCAGACAAAGAAAAATGTTTTTACTTTCCTGCAGCTCATTCCCTTGATTTCCTGACGTTTAGTTACATTTGGGCATCTGGTTGAGGAACTCCCATTGTCTGGAACCATATGCAAAGTGAAGTGTGCATTCGGGTATAGACATCAGAATGGCATCTTCACTGGGATATGCCGCCCGGCAGCAGCAGCATGTGAGGCTGGACGAGCTTGGTATACTTAGCACTTTTCATTTAATGAACTGTTACTTTATTATTTTCTGCAGCTTCTGCAATCCACATTTATGATTTAAAAAGCGCCTTGCATCCTGCCTCGTAGGAAGGGGACCTCATTTAGATTAACCTGTGACTTCAACAGCAGGTGGTAGAATGAACCAACTGCTTCAATTACTGCATTTGGGTCTGACTTTCATGTGTTGCTAAGATTATCAGAGGAACCTGATTACATCCCCTTAGACACTATTGTTGGCATGATGATTAAGCTGTTATTTTTTTTTCCTCCTAGACTGGGAACCTAAAGAGCTTTTTGGCATGAGGCAAAAGCCCTGTGTACAGAGATCAGTAAGATAGTGTGTATCATTGCCCTGTAGCTTATCTCCACATATACAGCTCCCTGGTGGATCCCTATGATAAACATTATTGGAACAATTAGCTGCAACTGACATAGAATCCAGACACAATGGCTGTGGCCAGCAGCTCAGAGCCAAAAATTATGGAGCCAAAACCCATAAAAAGCAATACCAAGCTCCTCTCCCCATTCAACTGCTGTCATAAAACCCTCCCAGTGCTATGTTTGCATAGCTGGCTTCACCGATATGGCACTGTTAACACAAAAGGAGAAGTCACAGCACTTGTCTTTGTTTAGCTGAAATTACAAGTCATTGAATTAGTATGTCATCTTTATTGTGCTGTCACGCAGCAGAGGTGAGGAAGGCTCCCTGTAATGGATGGAAGAGTTTGATGGCCTAAAAGACAGCCTCACAGATGGTTGTCGATATAAAACAGCCCCCATCCCCCGCCTTAAAAAGAAAAAAAAAAAAAAGAAGAAAGAATGTGGGGGGAAGGAAGGCAGAAAGCTTGCTTGGATTAGGTCTTTACTGATTTGTGATAGAAGCCACAAATGGTATTCATAGAAGATTCATCTTTGGAAACTTGGATGCCCCAGCAAACGTGACTATAGCACAATGCCTTGTACTGACTTTAAAATGTAACTAAAAGTGAGCAAGCTGATCCTAGAGAAGGGAGAAATAAGGGTGACAGTCATGAAACTGCTTTGTTTGCTGCAGAAAGTTACTATTTGCCCTGTTTTTTAAAAAATGTGTCTTGTTCTGTAAAAATAAGATAAGTTTAAAGTAATCCTTAAATAAATTAATTATTGAAAGCTTTTAAATTCTTTTTATTACTTAAAAAGGAAAAAAATCATTTAAAGAGTTTTTTTTTTTAAGTTTTCATTCATATGCACATGATACCAATGCTATCGGCAAGCATCTGTAGACATGCTTATAGCTGAATGGTTAGGTGCCTATTTATAACAGCTCTAAAGCTCTAAAACTGTGTTTACTAACTAACATAAATTAATTTGATCAAATGTAGTCTGCCAAGGGGAAAAATGGTTTTAGAAATAAACATTTATACAATGGAGGACAATGCTATATTTGAAGTCAGAGAACTTAGGTTCAAATACAGACTTTTCACTTAATATCTCTGTGATCAATGGCAAATCATTTTAACCTCTGATTTCCAATTCCTTACCTGTAAAATGAAAGAATTGAACTATATGGCTTCTGCAGTCCCTTCCATTTCTATATCTATGATTCTAATTAATCTTTCGATTCTCTCCCAAAGCACACATGCACGCACATATGTATAAACATGCACACACAACCCCACTAAGATTTGCAAAGTAATAAAAAGAACGTGTTTGTGAGCTTTTAAAAACAATAACAAATAATCAATTTAAGTGAATTTTTTACAATTTATTGTATCATCACTTAGATACAGCGACAGCAGGCAATTGATGGCAATATCTACTTAAATGTTCAAAATCAAATCTAAGAATGTATTTCAAAAATTAAATTCAGTTACTTGATGGCTCTTCTATTTTGTTGTTAACTATGGTTGTTATTTTGGTGAAACAATGATGTGATGAAGTCAAAGGACATTCCTTGTCCCCTAGGATTATATCCTGTTATCTCTTCTATTTATTTAGAGTTGATGAAAATGAAATATAAGGTTTTGAGTGACATGTAGAGCAAGTTCTTGGACTTAACTAAGGTCTTCTAGGTCCAAATTTAGCATACTTTGAGTATATCACATATTTCACACACACACACACACACACACACACACACACACACACACACACATATATATATATATATATGCATGTAACTATGATATTATTCTTTACTAAATCTGATGATATGTCTCCAAAGAATTACATTGAAATCTGAATGCTCTTTGGTAATACAGAAGACATTTTGACCTCAAATCTACCATCTCAGGTTTTACATGAGTGTACTTCAATCTTTGCTTTCAGTGAGAAAATATTAGGACTTGTTTCTATCTAGCAGCACAAGCAGATTCTTTGATCTGCTTAAGAACTGCTTTGGTTATTCCTCAGAACATGGAGGGTCTTTCATAAGGTTGCGGCTATATCAGTTTTTTGTTTTGTTTTGTCTTACATATGTTTTAAGCAAATTATACTGTATAAAAAACACTACTTCTGGATCACTATCATTGTAAGGAGATGAGAGAGAACCTCAGTTATGTTGTATTCTATTTTCGAAATGTTACTTGTTCAAAATATGTATAGTTAGCTTTTTTGTTGTTGTTGAATTTAGTTACTTTAAAGAGAAATGCTGACTTAAATAATATTTATTCCATATAGAGAACTTTTGGAAGAAAAGACTTGGAAATGTATTTAGGGACTTTATAATGAAATAATAAGGAACTCCATACTTCTTGTTGCCTAAATAGAGCCTTAATACTCATTAATTCTGTGTATTAAGTAGCTATGTAACAATTATTAACTGCTATATTTTGTGTTTGTTTTTTTTTTCCTTTATGTGATCATTAATTGACATATTAAATATCCCACTGTTTGTTAAATTCTTGTTGAATTAGTGGACAAGATTTTCCCCTAAGCTTAACCCAATTGAAGAATCTTCTTATTAATCTCAAAAATTGGAGATGAAAAGTTACAATGACATCAAGACAAAGTATTTTGCTTTAATTACTTGTGGTGTATTATGGTATAGTGTCAACGTAGTACGGTATAGAAAAGAGAAATGGATCTGGATCCAGAAATCCTGGGTTCAAATTCTGCATCTGATGATTACCAACTTTTTGACCTTAGCCAAGTCGCTTGATCTCCTTATATCTTAGTTATTCATTTGGAAAATGAATGGCTAGAACTATACTAAGTTCCTTTTTACAACTAGAAATCTGATTTTACAATGTTGGTTTAATCTCATTTTGTAGAGAATGTAGAAAGGCTTGAATTATTATAGTTTCTATTTGTATACACACACACACACACACACTCATATTAAAGTTGGTGAAATACATTCAATGTATTTTGCCAACCCATTTACAGAGTAAAATAAACATATTTAGAATTTGGATTTTTCTTGTTCTGGATCGTCCAAGAGATATCATTCAAGATTCGACTTGGCGCACTAGCAAAAGCACTTGATTTGAAATCAGGAGATCTGGTTTTTATCTTGAACTAGTAAGAATTATCTCAGTGATTATAATAAGCAAGTCACAAACTCTTCCCAAATAAAATGGAGGTAATGTTCATTCCATCTATCATACAGGGTTACTTAGCATAAAACACTTTGTAACTTGGTAGCAGAATACCCAAGTGACTTATTGTAGGTAGAGTAGGTATTCACCAGTGTGCTTTAACCTTAAATAGCACTATAAAGACTCATATTTCCCTACTCCCCATCATTTTTCCCTTCTGACACTTGATTCTTAAAATTGTACTACTTTTAGTTAAGAATCTCATCCATACACACAAACGCATACATACAAGCATACACATACACATATATATGTATATGTATATATAGTTTTGCATATGTTTGTATGTTCCTTGAGAAAGAGTAACATTTTAAGATGTAATTAGTCAATAAGCATTTATGGAACACCTCCTATATATCAGACCTTGTGTTTAACATGTATTCTTTAAAAAATAAGATATTATTCAAGCTTAACCTCAAAGTAGAGGAAAAAACAAAACAAACAAAAAACAAAAACAAAAAAAACAACCCAACAACAACAACAAAAGCAACTAATATTTCCCCAAAAAACTTCAAGATTTGTAATTATCGCTTTCCATATCTCATTTGATCATTCCAATAGGCTTGTGTTATTATTTTTCCCATTTTTCCAAAAGGAAAAGTGAGAGAAATTAAATAATTTATTCAGGTTGAAAAAGTAAGAAGATGGCTGTTGCAGACTTAGAACTCTGGATTTCTTGATCCATGTCTCTATCTATTATGCTATCTTTCTGCCTAACCTTAAGCAATTATTTATTTATTTATTGGTTGAGGCAATTGTGGTTAAGTTACTTGCTTAGGGTCACATGGAAGTGTTAAGTGTCTGAAGCCAAATTTGAACTCAGGTCCTCCTGACTTCAGGGCTGATGCTCTATCCACTGAGCCACCTAGATCTAACCTTTTCACTAATGCAAATTTCTTTCTTGTTTTCAGTGATCTCTGGATCTGATCTCCGATCTCTGATGATCTGATCTCTGAGTGTGAAACAATTTACTCTGTTATTCAATTGATAACTTAAGTATTCTGTAGAATTCTCTATTTTTTTAGTCTTTTAAACAAGGGACAGTTCTTTTTGTAGGGGAGCAAAAAGGGATGTATTTCAAAAATAAGATGATGTATAAATAAAAAAAAAGTATATATATATAAAAAGAGTATTGATATTTATCTTATATGTATATATGTGGTGAGAGACAGAAAAAGAGTAAGAGAAAAAGAGACAGAGAGAAAGAAGAGGCAGAGAGCAAAAAGAGAGACAAACACATAGAGATAGAGACAGAGAGAGAAAGAGATAGAGAGGAAGAAAAAGAGACAGAGACAGAGAGACAGAAATAAACAGAGCAACACACAGAGAGACAGAGAAAAAGAGACAGACAGAGAGAGAGAAAGAGAGAGAGAGAGAGAGAGAGAGAGAGAGAGAGAGAGAGAGAGAGAGAGAGAGAGAGAGAGAGAGATACACAGAGATATACAACGATAGAGGAGAGAGAGAGAAACAGACAGACAGACAGAGATAGATAGGTTGATAGAACATAGGGCCTACAGTCAGGAAAATCTGAGTTCAAATCTTACTTCAGACACTATGTGACCTTTGGGAGAGTCTATTAATCTGTATTGGCCTTAATCCACTTGAGAAGAAATGAAAAAGCATTCCTGTATTTTTGCCAAGAACACTCCATGAACAATATGATCCACAGTATCATGAAGACGAAGAATTGGATACAACTGAATGATGAACAACTTTCTCTCTGTGTTTCTTTGTCTCTCTTTGTTAATATGTGTCTTGTGTGTGTGTGTGTGTGTGTGTGTGTGTGTGTGTGTGTGTGTGTGTGTGTGTGTGAAGTTGGGCCAAGATTCACGTAGGTCCTGAAGTGAATTGAGGAAATTATTTATAAAAGCATGCACAGATCGCAGAAACATATTGATCAAACAAAAAAATAAAAATTTTCATGAGATCCTGTATATATGAGAAATTCGAGTGATAGATAATAGCAAGATTGATTTTGGATTGGCAAATAATAATGACTGGGAGGAGCATAGTACTTTATACACAATAAACACTTTACAAATACTCATTGATTTATTGATTACTAAAAAAAAAACCCTTTTGCATAAATAGACTTGTTAAAAAACTGGGATGGTCAACATCAGGAGTAATGACTTCAACATATCTTGAAATCTTCTGATGTAGGCAAGATGACTGAATATTAGAGATGTGCTAAAAGGAATTCCCCAAGTATGTGTAGTCATTATATTAATTATTGCCTTTATAGAAAAATTGAATTCAGTTTATTGAGAGATGTCCTTTTAGAAGAGTAGTTAATAAAAAAATAACCCTATCTTTATAGAAGTTTAACAGAAAAACTATTCATATTACATTCATTTTACAAAATGGATGATGCTTATAATTAAATGCAAAGCAGATGCAAAGATTTTTTGAGTGCAAAAATTATGAATGGAAACAGGTTCTAATGGACAATTTTAACTTTGTATATACTAGCTATCTAATATCCATGTGTAAGTTCAAAAATTTATAAAGTACTTCTTTTCATTTCTTCTTTGGCTTTTGTATTTGTTACAATGTTATGCCTGTTTCCTAAAGGAAAGCAAAAGCAAGGACAGATGATCTAGAAGATTTACCAGCTTGCTGTAGTAAAAAGATACTATTTTTAAAATATCACAAAATAGAAATTTCTGAATATTATGTAGTACTGAATTTATCTGAGGTTGGTGTTTCTATGTTTAAGTGAATAGGTCATGTGGTTTTTGATAACAGCTGCTTTTAGCTGAAATGTCTTTCCCTCCATATAATTCCACTTGTTCTTTCTGAATAAATGTCATCCATTGTGTTGAAATCATCTTTTTTTTTTTAATTAGCCTTACCAGGACTTGTATAGTGGGTTGATGGTGAGAGACAAATAATAATACCATCTCATGGAAGTAAATTGGGTTATATTTGGCAATAATTAAATACAATTTCATGAGTAATATTTAAGTTTTACAGCCATTCTAAAAACATTTCCTGACATGATATTATCAAAATGCTTTGGGTCCTAGGTCTCAAAAAGGCATGGAAAAAAGTGGGTCTCAGCATGGGGAAGATGTGAGTTACATTACTGCCCATGACACACACTATAATTGCTACCTGGGGTCAAACTGTGAAAGCCACTTTACTTTTCAGTGCCCTCCAAATATCTCTCTAAGATTATAAGTCTTTGGGAGTATTGCATTAAGTTGAGCATCAATATTGTCAGCCTCTGGAAGAGGGTAGAAAGGTGGGAATAAGGAGGAGCTACTAGATTGCATAAGAATGGATTTACCCATTCAGTTATTAGGTAACTAGGCTGATTAGGATTATGACCAGTCCCATAAACTCTTTCAGTTTAGTTAAGATGGGAAAACCAAGAAAGAAAGAAAGAAAGAAAGAAAGAAAGAAAGAAAGAAAGAAAGAAAGAAAGAAAGAAAGAAAGAAAGAAAGAAAGAAAGAAAGAAAGAAAGAAAGAAAGAAAGAAAGAAAGAAAGAAAGAAAGAAAGAAAGAGGAAGAAGAAGGAAGGAAGGAAGGAAGGAAGGAAGGAAGGAAGGAAGGAAGGAAGGAAGGAAGGAAGGAAGGAAGGAAGGAAGGAAGGAAGAAAAAGAAAAGGTTTCCTCACCTAGAAAGTTCCTATACTGAAACCTCAGATCTACATGGGGGTGGAGAAAGAAGCTGTTCTTTTTCTTTTCTTCAAATTGTCAGACTAGTGTCTGCCATTTGAAATGTTTTTCCACTATCCCCACCCCCAAAACTAAGCTGAATGATATAAGTATACTTTCTCAAAGGGTTCATTTCATATCATAAAACATAGCTTCTACATTATTAATGTGTGGTTTTAGGGTGTGACTGAAGTTGTGAATTTTTGTGCCTTTGTGGGCAGAGATATTCATTTAATTGGAAAAGATAAGAATGGTCATTGCCAAGGACCAATAAATAAAATTGTGGTGATTTATAGAAGTGATAGTATACTCTGTTGATAATAATCTGTTCTTAGTCAACAAAGTCTACTTTGATAATTTTTAATCTTTTCTGTCATGAACTTGCTTTATTTTTAAAATAATTTTTTATTGAAATTAAGTAATGGAAGTTGAAGACAATATTAATTTTCCTTAAGTTTTATTAAACTAGGTAAAATGAAATGCATTTGTATATTCTTAAATAAAATGAGTTTCCTATGATTTCTCATTATTTAGTTAAATAGATGCTACCCTAAATAGTATAATATTAAGGATAGAAGGAATGATCTAACAAAACAGATCAATAATTCTTCTGTATTTTAGTCTTTATTTCTTTTTTTAAAAATGATTGGCTCTTCTCATTTCCTCTAGACTGAAAATTCTAGGACTACTTATGGTTCTGGTTGTAATTCCCATCAGTACAGAGAGCCTTAACCTGTCCATTCCCCAGGACTGGGAGGAAAAAGACTAGGTTGTAGCCCTGGTTTTATTGCTAAATAATTCTGTAAATTATTTCTTCTCTGTGCTTCCATTTTCTCATCTATAAAATGGAAGAATTAGACTCAAACTTATGTCCCTTTCAGCCCTAAGTTTATTATTTTGTGATTATTTATATTTTCTTTCTCCACACATACATTTCCTCTTCTGTATTTGTTATGTCCCATAGATATTACAAAGCTATTCCTCAAACCTACCCTTAAACCACTCAACTATGAAAAGTTTTGATTACTTAGAAATATCCGTGTTATAATGTTAATATTTTACATTATAAGAAATTTGAATAAGACATTAATAAAAATGAGATAGGACAAAAAATTTTCATATCACTGTTGTTTGAGGGAATAAGGTAGAAATAATAAATAAGTACCAGAGCATGTGAGAATTGAAAGGGACTATTGAAACCGTGTAATCTGAAGATCTTATTTCATAGGTTAACTATCATAGAACTGAGGTCCAAACCCGTTACTTAAGGAGTTGCAATCGATTCTTCATTTCTTACTAGAGGAGAGCAAGGTTATTTATAACCCGAAAATGGCTTGATTCACCCCATGACTCCATGCTCAATCTATACTTAGAAATACAATTGGCTTATTTTGTATAAATAAGCAAGAAGGTTAGAAAGAACTAAATATCTTCATAAAACAAAACATTATGATACCAGAAACCCTTAGGAATAGCACTAATGCTTTTAAATGAAGGTTTAATTTGTCTCTGAGCTGCAAAAAGAAGTCACTAATGAGACGTCATTTAAATTCTAACACCTGTTTAATGGCACTTTTTCTCTATCCCCAAAGAGTAACTGTTTATGAATGTTTGAAGTTTTCCAAGTATATCTACAAGAATTATTTTTCCATAAACAATGCTATGGATTCTTAGTCGTAGTCACATTCAAACAATATAATGACAATTTCAGATAGTAGTATTTGCTCCTGGATAAGTTTCAAAGAGAGTGCAACTAAAACTTAAGGAAATTAAAATTTACATATTAAATGATTTCATTAAGAACTTTTTATTTTGTGCTTGTTTAATATAAAGTACATATATATATGCATACAGATATGTATAAGCACTATACACACATATGTTTCTAGTTATTCTTTTTTCTTAAGTCATAAGATACTATAGTCATGAGACTTTGATGAAATATTTTTGCCTCAAAAGTTCTTTCCTTTCAAACTTTGTATGCATATATTATGTAAGACTTAAGTATGTGCTTATACATATCTGCATACATATATATATACATACACACATATATAAATAAATAAATAAATATATATATATATATAAAACATGATTGTGTATGTGCATACTGCCGTATACTTCAATGTTTCATTGATTAACAAAAAAGATGACCAAATATTTTAGGTACAGGATGGCAAAAGGGAGCTGATACAGAACTTTTACTTAGCTTCCCTTTTTACCTTTATACCTATAAGTAACAAATCACAAGGTCACTTTTTGAATTCTTTATCTGTGACATTCTATAAATTCTGTTGACTAGCTATAGGAAGCCCAATGTATATATATTGACAATTAATCCTGATTAGCAATATAAATTTCTCATTTTGCGTTTCCTGAACATTTCTTAATATTTAATACTATGCACTGTATAAAATGGAAAACAATGTTATAGAATACTGTTCACAGAATTAAAAAGATGTGGGTATAGAAACCGGACATTTGACTGTATCTGATTGTGACACTGATAAAGTCAACTAAACTTTCACTAACCTAATAAGTTCTCTAAAAGTTTAAGTTGCAAAGAAATTAAACATTGGTAGAGGAAATTCCATGCTTTATATTGATGAAATCACAAGTTCAATCATTTGTAAATATACATAGAGAAATGCATGGCATCCATTTGTCCTAATTTTTTGTGGTTCAATCATTTCAGTGCCTGTCTCTCTATGACTCCGTTTAGAGTTTTTTTTTTTTTTTTTTTTTTTTTTTGCCATTTCCTTCTGTATATCATTTTACTTTATTTTTAATTTTTACTAATAGCCTTTTATTTTTCAAAATATATGCAAAGAGTTTTCAACATTCACCCTTGCAAAACTTTGTGTTTTAAATTTTTCTCCCTTCCTCCTCCACCCTTCTCTAGACAGCAAACACTCCAATATAGGTTAAACTTTTATACAGTTCTTCTAAACTCTTCATTTATCATATCTAGCTCATTTTACAGGTAAGAAAACTGAGATTAAAGGTCAAGTATCTTGTCCAGGGTCATATAGCTAGTGTCTAAGAATAGATTTGAACTTTGTCTTCCTAACTTTTGGCCTGGTGGTGCTCTATGTATTGCATCATCCTAACTGATCTGTTGACAAAAATAACAACTTATAATTTAACAAAATAAATAAGACATGAGTTTATTTTCTAAATAAATTATCTTCATCATGAAAAATTCCAACATAAAGTTTGAAGCAAGAGGGGCTTTAGGCAATGCTCTCCACAAAATGGACTTACATTTTCCCTGTCTGAGTCTTCCACCCTCCCGCCCTCCCTGTTTCCTTTCCTCTTCCTCCTCCATCTTTTCTTCCTATCTCATGTACATATATATATTATACACACACATTATTACATAACATTATTTCGTATGCTGCAGGGAAATTGTAAGATGATGTATTCTTTTAAGGAAGGTATATTTTTATTATAATAAATTGCTTGTTGGTTGATATGTTGCATTTTTTATAAAGAAACCCATTCTTGTATATCAAAATATAAGTAAGGACAAGTTTTGTGTAAAGGTGAAACCAGGTCCTCTGGACTAAATCTTTCTAAGACCTCTCTTGGATTCAAACTGCATTAGGGAGGCTTATTGAGAAAAAGAATGGCTAAGCCATAAAACACTCCAAACATGGGCTTGAACAGGCCCATAAAGCCTAAGCGTTCAGAACATTAAAGGACGAAAGAAGAAAATTGTTGCAGATGTGATTGGATCTTCTATTACACTGGAAACTATTCTAAATTTTCTTCTTGTGATCATTATTTCTTACATTTCTTAGCTCCAAATTAATCTTCTCTTCTCCCCAACCCCCAGAGAAAGACCCCAATTGCCTCCAGTTTAAGACTCCAGTTGTGCTCCATTCAGAGAACTTAAGAAACATGTTTTTAAATTTAGAACATGCTCCTTTCTTTTACTTTTTCTTTTCCCTCCTTTCTTTTTATTTGAGAAATCATTCTTTTGATATTCAGAAATCCTTATTTATAGGTGATTTCAGTCCTTGGCACATGAAAGCTTAATCAGTGGTTTTGGTAATTACCCAATGGCTTCATTTAATATTAAGTAATATATATCTTATACCAAGCCAAAAAAAAAAAAAAAAAAAAAAAAGGACATTCTTTTTTTTTCTATGAAGTTCCCGTCTTGAAATATTCTGTATAGAGAGATGAATCAGCAATCCATATAATATCTATTCATCATACATATTTCACAAGGAGGATATTATGGTGACTGCAAAGTTCTTACAAAAATAATATGGAAATCCGGAACTTGATGTGGAGTGTCAGGGAGCTTCTTACTATTATTTACCTTATCAGCTTTTGCTTTCTGAAATCAATGGAAGGGCATCAAGTTCAGCTAATCCATATTTCTGAGTATGAAATTGAATTTATAGTCTGTAGTATGTTGACTACCGCTCGCATTTAAGGCATAATTGATTTTTATTGAAAAGCCAGCAGGCACATCAAAAATTTCCACAAGCCACAAGGATGTTAAATTTTACCCTGTTTAGATAATAGTGTTGCTTTATTTATCCTTTAAAATGAAGCTTTTATATTTATATCAGCAAATGCTGTGGAAGTGTGACTGATGCCTTGAGAAACCATCAATCCATGGTTCTGTTAAACTGCACTGCACAAAAATGAGCAACTTTATATTTCTAAGGTAAATGTCTATGGTTGGTTTGTTTTAAGGATAAATGGATAAATGGAATAATAAATCTAGCACAATTCCATGTCATGTAGCAAAGTTATTTTTTTTATTGAAACAACCAACTTGCCCCCTTACTACTTTTTTTCTTTTAGAACTATATTTTTCTGCATGTTCTATTTTTTTTTCAAAAGCCCATTTTATTATTGCTTATAGACAGAAACCAAGGCATTTAAATTATTTGTTTTCAAATTTTCTTTGGATCTAGGAGTTAGCCCCAATACTTAGTAGCTTTCAGAGATAGAAAAATAAATAGAAACAGGAAATATTCTGCCAGACATAGTTTCAAAATCTCAAACTGAGACTCTAATTAAGGTTACCAAATATCTATTATGGAATATCAATGAATTTTCTGGAAAAGAGTACTTTAGACTAGAAGACATTTTTTATTTATTTTGAAACAAATATATTTTTCTCATTTTCTTTTTGGCCACCTGTTTCAAACTCATGCATCCTAGTATTTTTACCCCATATTGTACAAAAATCTAAAAAAAAAATCCAGAAGAAAATCCCTCCCCCCTTAAACTAAAAAGCAAGTTCAGTATTAAAAACATGTTTGGTCAGGAAAAACACCTCTCCATATTGGCCATGCCTGAAATTGTATTTCCTTCTCTGCATTTTAACTTAATTATCTTCCTGAAAGCATTCAATTGGTGAGACTAGTCTTCAGTTCTTCAATCTTCTGGGTTTTCCAGTTGACACTTGAAAATGTAGGTAATGTTAAAACAACAGTAAAAAAATCAATATTTGTTTTTAAAGATGGGCCTTTGTTTCACAGAAAAGTTGGGAGTATTAAAAACCACCACATAATTTCCCAAATGAAACCTACTCATTTGTACCATCCCTTTTTAATTTGGGAACCAATTCTTTGCTTATCTTATAGACTTTCTAAGATATATGAACTGATGGCTAACTTTCTAGGTGGTTCATCAAAATGCATATAATATTCTAGATACTATTTTTTCATATATTTTTTAAAACTGGGGTAGAAAAGAACCCATATATTTGATAATTATTTGTTTAAATGAATCAGAAAATACAAGGTTATATGTAGCACAGGTACTGAAATGCTTATGAGGCATTCAATGTAAGTGACTTAATCAGGGAAAGAATAAGTTTTAGCTAAGTTCTGGGATCTTTAAATACTTCACCAAGGAAAACATTCTAGAACAATAATAAGTTCTAAAGCTTGGAGTGATAGTGTTTCTAATCCAATTGTCTGATTACAACGTGGAAACCGAGACTGAAAAAAAATACTCCCAAGATCAAATAGGTGATGCACAATAAAACTAAAATTTGGATCTTGATCTTCTAATGACAAATATTTCCATTACTCCTAGGTGTCTCTATTACCAGGGATCATGAAGAAATTTCCTAGGCACAATAATATCCTATATCCTGGTATTTGAGAAGTGTGTGTTAATCACACAATTCTGCTTCCTAACTATCAGTTACCAAGGAATTTGTAGACATTTTACACATGCAGTGGCAGTAATATTCTTTAGTTATTCTAACTACCTTTCAGGCAAACTGAGCAATCACAGGATTTCTTTGGGAAAGTACAGTATACAGATACTCATATAGCACTGGTCAGTCAAGTCTGCCTACTTGCCAAAGTTCATATACTATAGCTGTTAATATTAATCTGCAAAATATAACCAGAACAGTACTGAAATGGTTCCATTACTGAATAGATAATTCAGGTTTAATAAAAGCTTTTTTTATAGCATCAGCTTTCTTTTTTCATTAAAAACAACTTGGATTTTACCAGCATTTTATTTATTTTTTTGTGACCCATAACATACCAATGAAATTGGCACAAAAACTTTGAATGAGAAATCCTGGAATTGCTTTACTAGGACAATTATTACCAATGAGGAGAATAACATCTCAAGGAATTTTAAAAATATGAAGTAATAAGCCCTTCGTGCCTATTTTCTTATGTGTGTGGATGATGAGTATTCAAAACAATTTGTCATATGCATAGAAATACAAAAGATGAAACCTAAAGAGATTATACATTAGTCTCTTAAGAGTGAAACTGTCGCAGAGGAACCCTATACCTTTCACAAAGGCAGATATTTTCAAAGCAATGCGTGACAGGTACAGGGACAAATCCCGTTAATAAGTAACAGGATTTTTGCCTGGCTTTGTCACATTCCACTTTGAAAACCTACCCTCAAACTGTCTATAAATTTTCATGCCCATCTTTTTCTCTTTGCTTCTCTGGTATTTCTGATTTTGTGTTCAGTATTTTCTAACTTCCTTGTTCTATTGTGGGGTACCCCTTAGCATTCTTTTAGTCATTACATCTAGACTATAATTTTATAGTTGCTTCATAGCTAGATTTATATAATATTATATATACCTGTTCTACAAGTTGATTAGTTCCTGCTATTTTGGAGTAAAATTTTTTTCCACATAAAAATTAGTGTAGGATCAGAAGGAACTTCCACCTGGAAAGTTAAAAATAATAATAACAATAATTCTTATAATTCCCTTCCCTTCACCTTTACATAAATTCAATTTAATCATGAATTTTAGTGAAAATACTGGTCATAGGACCTGTGTTCAAATCCCAACTCTGCTACTGGTTATATCTCTTGATGTCTAAGTTTTCTAACCTATAAAAAAGCGGTTGGATTAGATGATTTCTGAAAATCCTTTCATCCCTAACTATCAAATATCTACTGTGTTCAAAGTATCATCTTTGATGTTAGCTACATAATGGGAAAACAAAATAAAACAGAGCAAGATTTGTCTTCAAAAAGGTTACATTCTACTAGAGTTACATACATGCATATATGTATATATATATATACATACACATATAATATATATGCAAACTCACATAAATCTTTGCATGTATATACATAATTATTTGTGTATAAAGAGAAAACACACACATACACATAGCCAAGAAATTGATCATTGTCTATGAAAGGTATATTAAAACCTTAAAAATATATACCTAAAGGTGAAACTTATTTGAAAATTCTTAATGCTAACCTGGAAATGTGGATATAATAAAAAGCTGCCTTTCAAAACTGCTTGGTTATGATCCATGGCCTTTTTGTTGATACCCTGTTATACCTTTATGTTTACATTTATAAACACTAGTAAAACTTTTCAAGACACAAGTTCATGGTAACAGCAAGATCAGATGTATTATATGAGGTTAAATATGATCTCATATGCACATCCTTATAACATAACTTGAAAGTGTGTTACACTTCTCTTCACTCTTCCTATAGAACTAGTCTTCTATATGTTTTTCCATTAATGTATTTTTGACAATTTCCTTGGTAATAGATTTTTTTTTTCCTTCATGTACACATATCACCTTTTCCTGGTATGGGTCAGTGTTTGCCTTCTTATTTTTTCTGGCTTATTCCAAGACTTGGTATTATATGACTTTGAAACCAGTTCATGAAATATGATCTGATGTAAGCTAAATCACTGAAATATAGCATTTCCTGGATG
Organism: Sminthopsis crassicaudata; assembly: GCF_048593235.1. Taxonomy (NCBI): domain Eukaryota; kingdom Metazoa; phylum Chordata; class Mammalia; order Dasyuromorphia; family Dasyuridae; genus Sminthopsis; species Sminthopsis crassicaudata. The sequence goes on along the minus strand of NC_133620.1, from coordinate 209,638,026 downwards.
GCTATCTCAAGAATGTTAATGATCCTGAAAGCTCATTAAAATGGAAGAGTTCTCCAGAAGACTGAAAGTGTACAACTGGATGGCAATTTTTTTGTTTCTTTGTGTATATGTGTGGTTATGCAAAACCATTTGAATAAAGGGAGACTTTGACTCTTTTCTATGTTACTTCACATCTAGATGAAAAGGGCAAAACTTCTACAATTTTCTATTTGTTATGGTAGCCAATAGATGTCTGAATGCATTCCAGATGACTAGCGGAAATTTTACTTTTCAATTGTTTTATTTATCATTATAGAGATATTTACCTATTTCATAAAAGCTCATTTTTGAATTCTTTATCTAATAGTAGGAAGAAATGCTTATGGATTGAACTGAAATGATGCTAATTCATGTTTAGAGAATGGATAAGAACAATTCTCATCCTCCTTGATATATGTGACAACCAAAATCTTTGGAGCCCTATAAACATCTTTGGCATCCAAAACTGTCCTTTACAGAAACTACCAAATTATATTAATTAAAAATCAAATATCATGGGTGTTTTTAACATCAATGAATAAAATATTAAAATTTTCTAGTGTTCCCTAAACTATTATCACTGACCTCAGTCTGTATCTGAACATCCAATGGTGATCTAGATGCACTATCTAGATGGTACAAGTGAGAGGGACTTCCCAATTTATTGAATTTTGTACAAACTAATTTCCATAAAAGGAAAGCAAAATCCTAGTTAATAAGTCCTAAATATTTAGGCATTCTATCTTGATTTGAGAGGGGAAAAATCAAAACTTCAATGTTGTTTTTAACATTTAGTTAGAAATGTATATATACATATAAATAAATAAAATCTAACCTACTACAATTTTCACAGAAATGAATATGATCTGAAAATATCATATCACAATGCTAAGCAAACAGATTGCAGCTATGAAGCTCCATATGATTTTTTTAAATTAATATTTTCATGATTATTCCTATTATTATAAAGTTGGATATAAAGGAGTATATTATAATTTCTTCTCTCTTGTGAGCTATTGATATTGTCCTTTCTTTGATATTATAATGAAATCCAGTGGATGAAATAAAGCATAACAATGAAATGGTTTCCCAAGCTGATACATGTACATATACACACACATTCACACACACACACACACACACACACACACATATGTACTTGTTTGGACACTTAATGGAATTAAGTTAATATTTCTTCCCAACATCTTTAATATAATTTCCCAGAATTTAATATAGGCATATAAGTTACACTGGAAAATAAGAAACTTGCCTTCTTTCTAGCTTTTTGTCTGCCAATAACTATTCATGATTTTTTTTCCAGTAACTTAATTTTCAGGACTTCAAGACAAACTTTGTCTTCTTGCCCTTGTTGTACCAATCTTCTAAGTCTACTAATACCCAGCCTTGGATCACCTTTACTATATGCTTGGTATACTCCTCTGCCCAAGTCCTTTTACACTACTAAAGAAAATTATGAATCCATTTTGACTCCATTCATTAACCATTATAAATATATCCTACATAATCTCAATGGGCCTTTCTCACTTTATAGAAATCCCTTACTTGATAACTGTACTTGGGGGCGGTTAAGTGGGGAAATGGCTAAAGCATCTGGCTGGAGACAGAAAAAAATCATTTTAAGTTCAATCAGATACTTTCTCTGGGACCCTTGGCAATTCATTTCACTCTGTTTGCCTCAGCTTTCTCATCTGTAAAATAAAGTAGAGAAGGAAATTGTAAACCACTCCAATATATTTGCCAAGAAAACGCCAATTTGGGTCACAAAATGTTAGATATGATTGAACAGCACCAATAATAAAATTGTATATTTCCGCCACTATACATATTTACAAGTCTGGGACTAATTCAAACTGGGACTAATTCATCTCTTTCCAAAACTATAACAATAGTCTCTTCCTTATTCTTTCTGCTTCTACTTCCTCCTCTCTGCGATCCATTTTAAATACAATTTTCTAAATAATCTTTCTAAAACACAAATTTGACTATGTCATTCTTTTTAAATTACTTCACTGATTTTCACATTTTTCTTTACCCCTACTTCAAGTCTAAATTCAAACTCCTTAGCATTTGAAATCCCACACAATTTGTTTGGTGTACATATCTGTCTTTATCACAAACTGATGTCCTTCATGTATATTACAATCCTTCAAGCTTTAATGTATATTGTACCTCACTTTATCATTCAATTTCCTTTGTTCATATTTTTACCTAACATAATATTTAGGAGATCTGGAATTAATTGCTCTATCACCTCTACCTCCTTGAATCCATATCTTATCCTACAAAAATTTACCACTATTATGGATATAATTATCTACTTATATTATTTACTTATTTCTCCTTCTACTATAAAGATTCTTAAAATCAGTAATTTGTATTTTTCTGTAAGAAATGACCAGCAGGATGAATACAGAGAGGCTTGGAGAAACTTACATGAACTGATGCTGAGTGAAATGAGCAAAACCAGGAGATCATTATACAACAACAATATGAAGATTTATTCTGATGGAAGTGGATATCTTCAACAAAGAGAAGATCTAATTCAGTTCCAACTGATCAATGATGGACAGAATCAGCTACATCCAGAGAAGGAACACTGGGAAATGAGTGTAAACTTTTTGAATTTTTGTTTTTCATCTCAAGTTATTTTTGTCTTCTGAATCTAATTCTTCCTGTGCAACAAGAAATTCAGTTCTGCACACATATATTGTATCTAGGATATACTATTACATATTTAACATGTATGGGACTGCTTGCCACCTAGGGTAGGGTGTGGAGGGAAGGAGGAGAAAATTCAGAACAGAAGTGAGTGTAAGGGATAATGTTGTAAAAAATTACCCCTGCATATATACTGTCAAAAATTATAATTATAAAATTAATAAAAATATATATCAAAAAAAGAAAAAAAATCAGAAATTTGAATTATTCTTATCCAAATCGTCAGCACCTAAAACAGAAACTGAAAAAGAACAAATAATAAGAAAATAAGATTAATAAACTTTTGTTGAACTGATTGGGATCACACTGCTCATACTAGTTGTTCCAAAATTTCGTGCTTTTTCTTGAGAGATAATATATATTTTTAGCCTTTTCTGTCTCTTCATGTGTCCTTTCTATCTTTATTGGCAAATTTATGCCACTTATTTTGAACTCCACATCCTTGTTCATCTTCAAATTATTATGATGATGATCATCATCATCATCTTAGTGAATCTGGATGTTCAATCATTTTTAATTTTGCCTAACTATACTATTATGTAACAGTGGCATCATAGATTTTATTACTTTTTTTTGATAGAAACATGCAGGCAAGATAATAGTATAGTGAATTGAATGACCAGATGACTAGAGTTAGTTCTGAAAACAGTAGTATGAGAAACTTAAAGCTTCCTTTTTCTGAAGGAACAGAACCCAACTTTAATAGAAATGTAAAAAAAAGGAAATAAATTGAAAAATTAGGTAAAAAAATACACTGTGAATAAAAGTTACTACATCACAAGAAAGATCAAGATATAAACTCAGAAGACAACATTAACAAAATAGTTGTAAGCAAAGCCTCAAAGGAAAAAAAAATGTAAAAATGAACATAAGCCAAACAAAAATTTCTGGAAAATTCAAAAAGGATTTTAAAAATCCAATAAGTAATATAGAGAAAAATGGGAAATGAGAGAGTAATATAATAAACAAATAAATAAATACATATATAGATAGATAGATAAATAAATGAATGAATGAATAAATATATATGTATATATAAAGAAAGTAATATAAGACAATTTTGAAAAGAGAGATAACATTTTGGTTTTTAAAAAAATTATAAAAAATACTAGAGGGTATAACATCTTAAAAAGCAAAAGTTTCCAATTTGAAAAGGGGCACAAAATACAGTGAAGAAAAAACCACTTAAAATTTAAATTGGGCAACTAGTAACTAATGACTCCATGAGCTATCAAAAAACAATTAAAAAAGCAAAATAATGAAAACAACTAGAAAATGAGATATTTCATATTGGAAAAGTAACTCACCTGAAAAATGGATAGAAGAAAGATAAATCAAAAATTACTTGATATCCTGAAAGTCAGGATAAAAAAGAGCCTAGATATTATATTTTAAAAAATTATCCAGAAAAACAGCCTTAAAATCTAGAACTAGATGGTTAAAATAGAAATTGTAAGACTCCACTTATCACCTCCTGGAGACCAAACTGAAAACTTCAATACAATTATTGTCAAATTCTAGAACTCCCAAACCAAATATTGTAAGCATTTAGAAAGAAGCAATACAAATACCATGGAGTCAGGATTACACAAGACATATCAGAGGGTATAGAATATAATGCTCTAGAAAACAAAGGAACTAGGATTATAATTCAGAATACTTTCTCCAAAAAAATTAGCATAATCCTTCATGGGGATAATGGATATTTAATGAAATAAATGACTTTCCAGCACTCCTGATTAAAAAAAAAATTAGAGCAGAATGGAAAATATTATTTTCATATACAAGACTCACCTCCCCCCCAAAAAAGAAGAAATATGTCATAAGAGATAAAATAAGGTTAAAATGTTTTTATTTTTAGGAAGTTTTTACTTTCAATTCTCAAGAACTTTATCATTATTAGGACAGGTAGCAGGAATAATAATGGATCTAAGGCACAGGTAAAAATTAATAATGCTGGGATAGTTAAAAAGATAAAATTAAGATGTAAGAAAAAAGGATGTCATGTGTGAAAGGAGAAAGGAAAGGAAGAATGGGCAAATTTATCCCACATAAAAGAGGCACAAAATGAACAGCTTTTATATTGGAGGATAAAATGGTGGCTATTTATTTTATTTTTTAATTAAAGATTAAAGATTTTTATTTTCAAAACATATGTGCCATCTAGCTGCCCCTTTGTTGATTTTTAACCAAAATTTAGATAGACTATGACTATTGCAAAACCTTGTATTCCAATTTTCTCCCCCTTCTCCTACCCTCTCCCCTAGATGGCAAACATAATTATCTTGCTTGATTTACACAATTATCTTGCTGCATAAGAAAAACCAAATCAAATTTAAAAAATGATAAAGAAAATAAAATGCAAGCAAACAACAATAAAAACAGTGAAAATATTATATTGTGACTCACACTCAATTCCCTTAGACCTCTCTCTGGGTATAGATGGCTCTTTTTATCACAAGATCATTGGAATTGATCTGAATCATCTCATTGTTGAAGAGAGCCATGCCACATCCATCAGAATTTATCATGGTATAATCTCGTTGTTGCCACGTACAATGATTTCCTGGTTCTGCTCATTTAACTTAGCATCAGTTCATGTAATTCTCTTCAGGGCTCTCTGAAATCATCCTGCTAATTATTTCTTACGGAAGAATACTATTCCATAAAATTCATACAACATAACTTATTCAGCCATTCTTCAACTGATGGGCATCCATTCAGTTTCCAGTTTCTTGCCACTACAAAAAGAGCTGCCACAAACATTTTTGCACATGTGGATTCCTTTCCCTTCTTTAAGATGTCTTTGGGATATAAGCCCAGTAGAAACACTGCTGAATCAAAGAGTATGCATAGTTTGACTACTCTTTCAGCATAGTTCCAAATTGCTCTCCAGAATTGTTGGATCAATCCTCCAACAATGTATTAGTGTTACAGTTTTCCCACATCGTCTCTTCAAGGAGAGAGTTATGTGATGGGGAGCAGGAATCATTCCCCTTTAGGTTGTTATCTGCTGACTCTCTGCTGTTAACTTCCTCGGGGTTGGATACCCGCTCTTTCTCTGTGTAGAAGGAATCTATAGTGTTTTTGGGCTTTTTGCTCATACTTAAAAAATCTTTTGGGGTCTGTCCCTGGGGTAGGAAATTATTTATTTATTTCTTTACCAGCTTCCTCCCAGACTGGGTGGATGCAGCGGCCCCTGTGCCTGAGCTAAGAGAGAGCTCTGGGAGAGAGTTCCCCACCCCCTCCCTGGAAGTGCCTCAGAGGTGACTAGCACTGCTGTGCCTTGAGGGCGCTGTGTTCTAGCGGCTTCCCTGAGGTTTGAGACTGAACAGTAAAGGTGACACAAAGCCCATCGTATGCATCCCAGTGGGGCGTGGATGTCTGCAGCAGGTGACGTGAAAAGCCACTGCGCTCAAACTGGAAGTGTCTGCCAGAAACTGTGGTCCCTAGTTCAAAGGTTCTTCTTCTGTGGAACTTCCGGAGCTGAGTTCCACACCCTACAGCTGAGCTAGGCAGTGTGTGTTGCTTTGGGCCGTATCCACCCACTTCTCAATCTCTTAACTAGTCTCAGGTGGGAGCTAGGGGCCACACCCCCCAGTGCCGAGATCTGCTGAGTCACCCACAGGATCAGGGAAGATCTAATCTATCTTTGAATTTTTAAGGTAGTTTAGATTTCTCTTCTGAACTGCTGTATTATAAGCAGAGAAGAGCTAACAGCCTGTGCCAGATTCCTTTATCTCAGTGGCTTCTCTGCTCCCAGAGCCCTTCCCAGCACGATCAGCGCAGTATGCTAGCACCCAGCCGTCTGTGCTGGCCTCTCTTCTTCCTCCCCTGGGAACTGACCTTTTCTGTTGAAACTCCAGATTCTCTTCAGCTGGTAAGTCATGCTTCCAGTCCTTGTGGTATCTATCAGTCCAACGCTATTTCTGAGGCTAATTTATCTAATTGGTTGTGAGGGTGTAAGGACGTTCACAGAGTCGTGTGTTTCTTCTCTGCCATCTTGGCTCTGCCCCGCCTAAACCTGACTTTTATTAAGATTGCCTGAAACAGAGAATAACATTTACACTCAAGTGGTTATAGAAATCCAATTTATTGTACAAGAAGGAAGTTGAGGAAGGCAAGAAAAAAAGTGAGTGATAAGGAGTTGGAAAAGACAGCAGATTAAGGGAAGAAGTGGTTAGAAACAAACAAAAAATATTGAGGAAGAATAGAATAGATGTATACTAATGAATGGGAAAACAGGATTGAGGGAAGTACATAGTGAGTAACCATAATTGTGAATATTAATGGGGTAAACTCTCCCATAAAACAAAAGCAGATAACAGAATGCATTAAAAACCAGAATCCAACAATATGTTGTTTATAAGAAACATACTTGAAACAAAGAGACACATAGAGTGTTTAAAAAACATCTAGGGCAGAATCTATTCTGCTTCAACTGAGGTTAAAATAAAAAGTAGCAGTCATGATGTTAGATAAAGAAAAATCAGAAATACACTTCATTAAAATAGACAAGCTTGGAAATTGCTGAAAGGTAGGGTGGAATTTGCTAAAAGGTAACATAGACAATGAGATACTGTCAATATTAAACAAATATAGACCAAATTTTATAGTTAAAGTTAAGGTTAAGTTAAGGAAAAGTTAAAAGAGTTAGACAGCAAATTTATAACACTGTGAAACCTCAACTTTCTGCTCTCAGAATTAGATAAATCTAAACACAAAATAATCAAGAAAGAAGTTAAAGAAATGAAATTAATATAATTTTATAATAGTTAGATAAGATAGACTCAGGGAGTAAATTGAATGGGAATAAAAAGGAATATAACTTTTTCTCAATTATGTAGCCACCACAAAAACTGACCATTTGTAGGGGCATAATAACCTTATACAAAATCAGAAATATTAAATGTATTCTTTAAAGATGATAGTGTAACAAAATTATATTAAATAAAAGACTAGAGAAGCTTAAATTAAAATTAAGTGGAAATGAGGCAACTAGGTAGCACAGTGGGTAGAGCACCAGCCTTGAATTCAAGAGGACCTGAGTTCAAAATCTGGCTTCAGACATTAACACCTCTTAGTTGTGTGACCTTGGGCAAGTTACTTAACCCCAATTGCCTCAGCAAAAAAAAAAAAAGAAAGTGGAAATTAAACAATTTAATCCTAATAAAATAATTGGTCAAAGAATAAATTATATATATATAAAAAAGATTCAATAATTTCATTAAAGAGAATGACAATAATGAGATGACACCACAAAATTTATGAGATGAAGCCAAAGTAGAAGTTAAAAGAAAATTTATGTCTCTAAATAATTATATAAATAAAAGAGAGCACCAACAGATCAACGAAATGGGCACACAACTAAAAACACTAATAAGAAAATAAATTAAAAATTAAATTGAAATCCTGAAAATAAAAGTAGAGGTGAATGAAATTGAAAATAGGAAAATCATTGAAGTAACAATGCTTTTAGGAGGGAAAAAACCCTAAAACAGATAAACCATTGATTAGTTTTTTTTTATTATTATAACTTTTTTATTGACAGAACATATAAGTTTTTACAACATTATCACTTGCATTCATTTCTGTTCTGACTTTTCCTTACCTCCCTCCACCCCCTTCCCTAGATGGCTGTATTGGTTAGATGGAAACAACAATAACAACAACAACAAAACAAATTACCTGTATCAAAAAATGAAAAAGGGTGAATTTATTACCAATGAAGAAGAAATTAAAGCAACAATTAGGATCTGTTTCATTCTATTACATGCCGATAAATCTGATCATCTGATAAAAAGGATGAATTTTTACAAAAAAATAAATTTCCCAGATTAACAAAAGAGGAAATAGATAATTGAAATAATCTTAGAAAAATAGGTTACCTAAGGTTCACTGAGCTACCTATAAAAATCTCTATTAACAATTGAATTTACACGTGAATTCTACCAAACATTTAAAGAATAATTGATTCTAATACTGTATAAACTATTTGGAAAACTAGTCAAAGAACTAGTCCTGTGAAATTCATTTTAGAAGACAAATATGATGTTGATACCTAGACCATAAAGAATAAAAATAGAGACAAAGTTGTAAACTAATTTTTCTTTTTTTTAATTAATTTTATAATTATACATTTTTGACAGCATATATGCATGAGTAATTTTTTTATAACATTATCCCTTGTATTCATTTTTCCAGATTTTCCCCTCCCTCCCTCTACTCCCTCCCTTAGATGACAGGCAATCTCATACATTTTACATGTGTTACAGTATAACCTAGATATAATATATGTGTGTAAATCCAATTTTCTTGTTGTACGTTAAGTATTGGATTCCGAAGGCATAAGTAACCTGGGTAGATAGACAGTAGTACAAACAGTTTACATTCAATTCCCAGTGTTCCTTCTCTGGGTGTAGTTGTTTCTGTCCATCATTGATCATCTGGAAATGAGTTGGATCTTCTTTATGTTGAAGATATCCACTTCCATCAGAATACATCTTCATAAAGTATTGTTGTTGAAGTGTATAGTGATCTTCTGGTACTGCTCATTTCACTCAGCATCAGTTCATGTAAGTCTCTCCAAGCCTTTCTGAATTCACCCTGCTGGTCATTTCTTACAGAGCAATAATATTCCATAGCCTTCATATACCATAATTTACCCAACCATTCTCCAATTGATGGGCATCCATTCATCTTCCAGTTTCTAGCCACTATGTAAAGAGCTGCTACAAACATTTTGGCACACACAGGTCCCTTTCTCCTCTTTAGTATTTCTTTGGGATATAAGCCCAGTAGTAGCACTGCTGAATCAAAGGGTATGCACAATTTGATAACTTTTGGGGCATAGTTCCAAATTGCTCTCCAGAATGGCTGGATTCTTCACAACTCCACCAACAATGTATTAGTGTCCCAGTTTTCCCACATCCTCTCCAACATTCATCATTATTTTTTCCTGTTATCTTAGGCAATCTGACAGGTGTGTAGTGGTATCTCAGAGTTGTCTTAATTTACATTTCTCTGATCAGTAGTGATTTGGAACACTTTCATATGAGTGGATATAGTTTCAATTTCATCATCTGAGAATTGTCTGTTCATATTCTTTGACCATTTATCAATTGAAGAATGGTTTGATTTCTTATAAATTAGGATCAATTCTCTTTATATTTTGGAAATGAGGCCTTTATGAGAACCTTTAATTGTAAAAATATTTTCCCAATTTGTTACTTACCTTCTAATCTCGTTTGCATTAGTATTGTTTGTACAGAAACTTTTTTAGTTTGATGTAATCAAAATCTATTTTGTGATCAATAATGATCTCTAGTTCTCCTCTAGTTATAAATTCCTTCCTCCTCCACAGGCCTGAGAGGTAGACTATCCTCTGTTCTTCTAATCTATTTATGATCTCATTCTTTATGCCTAAATCATAGACCAATTTTGATCTTATCTTGGTATATGATGTTAAGTGTGGGTCCATATCTAATTTCTGGCATACTAATTTCCAGTTTTCCCAACAGTTTTTTTTCAAATAATGAATTTTTATCCCTAATGTTGGTATCTTTGAGTTTATCAAACACTAGATTGCTATAGTTGTACCCTTTTTTGTCCTTTATACCTAATATGTTCCACTGATCGACTGGTCTATTTCTTAGCCAATATCAAATGGTTTTGATGACTGCTGCTATATAATATAGGTAAACTAATTTTTCAACTGAATAATGATTTGAAGTCTGGTCTAGCTACCTGGATGCCTCAGAATCAGCTCGAGTCAAGATAAGCAAAAGTCCTTGGTATTTAGGGGGAGAAATGAAGGGGATGGACAAAACTGTCACAAGCTCCCTTCTTCTTGTCCTCCTCCAAGGTGATTCTGGCTTGTCTCACTCCACCCTCTAATCCCTTGTACAATTATCTATATGCATCAAAAGATCCAGCCAGCACAGAATAGTGAGAAGGGCCATTTTCCCAAGAATATGCTAATAGTTATTGTCCAATAGATAATTAGCCTTACCTGCTCAGTTCTCTGATTCCAGTGCATCTATTCAGAGTTTTAGCCCTTTACATAATGAAGGAAAAATTCTAAATAAAATACAAGCAAGGAGAATTCAGAAATATATCTATAATATAACTGCAAACAATATAAAATATTTGTGTATCTATATAACAAGGCAAAATCACAAGCTATATAACCACAATTATAACATGCTTTTCCTACAATTGAAAAAATATAAATAGCTCATCATTAGGATGAGCATATATAATAATGAACATAAATATAAAATATGAACATTGTATCTAAATTAATTTACCTATTCAGTGTCATAATGATCAATTTATCAAAATTATTTTTATAGAGTTAGAAAAAAATAGCAATTCTTTTGGAAGAAAAGAAGCTCAAGTATATCAAGGCAATCTGAAAAAAGATGTGAAAGAAGGTAGCTTAGTTTTTTAATACTATTACAAAATAGTAATCATCAAAACAATCTGAAACTAAGAAATATAGTGATAGATCAGTGAAATAGATTAGTTAAACCCTACATGGTAATTAATGGCTATAATAATCTATTATTTGATAAACCCAAATACCCAAGCTTTTGCGATGAGAACTCATTATTTGATAAAAATTGCTTGAAAAACTCAAATTCAGTTTGGCAAAAGCTAGTTATGTACCAACATACTAGATTCCAAGATGAGGTCAAAATGAGAACATGGTTTAGGTGTATAGAATGATACCACAAGCAAATTGGGAGAGCAAGGAAAATATTACTTTACAGTTGGATATGTTTAATTACATTAAATTTGATGTAATTTAGTTCTGCACAACATACGTAACCAAAACCAAAACAAAAAGCAAAGCAGAAACCTGGGGAAATAATTTACCCAATTGATAAATAATCAAAAGTTATTAAAAAGCTGTTTCCTGAAGAACTCTAAGCTACCTATAGACATATAGGGAAAAAATGCTCTAACTCATTATTAATTAGAGAAATGTGAATGAGGATAGCTTTTAAGTGTCAACTCACTCCTATCATATTGGCTAATATTACAAAAAGTGAAAATGAAAAGATGTAGAAACATTAAGGCATGAATGCTCTGGTGGTGAAGTTGTGAACTGATCCAACTATTCTGGATAGAAATGTGGTACTGTGCCCAAAGGGCTATAAAACTCTGTATATCTGTATACACTTTGACCTAGCAATGCTACAGCTAAATAGGTATGCAAAAGAGATTAAAGAAAAAATAAAAGGACATATTTCTATAAATCTATTTATTGCAGTTCTTTTAGCTGCAGCAAAGAATTGTTAATTAAGGGGATGGTCATCAATTAGGGAAGGCTGAATAATTATAATGTTATGATACAGGAAATAATGAACAGGATGATTTCACTAAAAACAAAACAAAACAAAATAAAAACAAACAAACAAAAACAAATAGTGAAGACTTATAGGATCTGATGCAAAGTGAAATGAACCAAACCAACAGAACATTGTAAAAAACAGTAATATTATATGATGAGCACTGTCAATAACTTAGTCATTCTGAGTAATACTGTGATTTATGACAATTCCCAAAGCAATAACAAAGAAAAATATGTTATCCACCTCCACAGAATGAACTGAACCATACATTTTAAACTTTTTTTTACCATTTTTATGAGGGGGGTCTGTTTTTTTTTTTCTTTTTCAACATAGTTAATATGTTGTGCTTTATAATTTTTCATAATTTCACATATATGGCTTACCTTCTCAAAGCAAAGGAGAGAAAATGGAAGGGAGAGAAATAGAAAATTATAAAATGTTTAAAATTTTTACATATAATTTAGGAAAATATAATTAAAATACATTCTAGAATCTTTGTCAGAAATTGGGATTGAATTAATCAATTTCTAATTTCACAATTCAATCAGATCAGATTGTAGGTAGTTGAAAACCCACTCAGAAGGCATCTTCTAGTTCAACTCCTTTTATTTTATAGATGAGGAAACTAAGGAAGAATTAATAATTTGCTTTAGATCTGATAGGTATGTTGAAGATTACAATATTCATTCACACTTATTGAAAATCAAGACAAATATTAGCTTACCTCTATCCATATCTGCCATTTTCTTTTTCTTTTAGTGGTCACTGATAGTGACCCATTAATCATATCTGATGGGTCATTGAGTATCCTAAATGTAGCTCATACAGGTTTGAATGAGTTGAATTCACTGAGAACTTATATGTTCTTTTTCTCTCTACTCACTTATTTGTTTCACTTATTACACATTTTTGTTCTATTCTTTCCATTCTACAAATCATTCCTCTTAGCTCCCTAAGTTTGAATGTTTTCCAAGGCCTTTTTCTTTAACTTAATATACTCTTGCTTGGGGGCCTGCTCTATTCTCATAGCTTCACTTTTAAATTTTTGGATGATAATGGATATTATCTCCAAATTATCAAACTTGATTTCTTCCCTTAAAGTGTAATTATCTATTTCCAGTAATTTACTGAATATCTGCTTCCCAAAGTCACCTGAACTTGAGCAATGAAATTCATCCATTTGCTATCCTATCCCTTGAAAATCTACCTCATCTTAAGACTCTCTATTTATAGATTATACTGTCATCCCTATATTACTATAGGCTTCATCAAATCATTGATTCTTTCAACTCATTCCTCACCCCCCCCACTTCTAATCAGTTATCAAGACTGTTATCAATTCTTCATTATCAGCATCTCTCTTATTTATCTTTTTCTTTCCACTTACATTTCAAGCATCAATTTTCAGACTCTTATTACCTATTCCCTGGATTGTTGTAATACCATCCTAATGTATTTTTGTGCCTTTGGTCTCTCCCTGCTCCAATTCATCTGCTATACAGAGGCTAGAATAAACTTCCCAAAGCATATGTTTTGCCATGTCACTTCCCACTTCAAAAACTTTTAGTAGTTCCCCTTTCCTTATTAAGAAAAAAAAATACAATATCTTAACCTGCCATCTAAGAACTTCTCTGATTTTGTTCCAACCTATTTTTCTAGTCTTACATCATTCTACTACCCTTCCTTCACTCAAGATTCCAGATAAACAAGAATTACTTATCCTACTTTAACCTATTATTTTACCTAGAACATAACATCTTCTAACCTCTGATTAATGATTTTTTTCCTTCTTTTATGGTTTTGTTCATTTCTGTAGTTTCAGTGACTAGAATGGAGAAATGATAAGGAGGAACCATTATAGGAACCTGACAAGAGACAATATATTATTTGTACCTTAGCATATAAGGAAGGTTGTGAACTGGATAAAGGTAGTGATATCAGGATTGTAAAGAATACTACAAAAAAGTAATATTCAGAATGAAGAGTGAACAAAGTTTAATGTATTCTTTAACCCCCCTTTTTTTCTTCCTCCCAAGTCATCCTCTTTATACCATGTAATAAAAAACGTAGTGGATACTTACTAAATGTTTTTTTTAATTGAATCTATTAAATGAGAGGTTAGACTAGCTAATCTCTAGATTCTCTGTAATTTCCATCCCATCATGGCATCATCATGAATATATATTTACTTATTTACTGCCTTTTCAGTGAGTGTCATTTGTCCAATATTGAAAGCACAGGGATGTGGATGTGATGCTTAAATCCTACAAAATAATTCCCATTCTTCTATCTTACATCTTATAAAACAGATAAACATTATGGAGTTTTATATTCAAATTAATTTTCATTCTTCCAGTTTTAAGAATAAGAAGTCTTCTTCTTTAGTCTACTAAAGTTTTAATTCAGCTCCCCAGAATAGGTGAGTTTTGAGAAATCTTGAAGTGAGGGATGACACTTGTCAGAGGAAAAGTAGAAAATGGTTCCAGATGGTTGAGATTGTGAGATGGAGGTGAAAGAGGTCAAGAGGAGGAGGTGACTGAAGAGATGTAGATTGGAGTGAAGTGATAAAGATCTTTGGGGACCTGGAGAGGTAGTTTAAACTTTATTGGAATGCCAATGAGGAACTTTTGAAGGTGAATGGGAAGGGAAGATTCTTCATGGGTGCTTCAGCAAGTAAGGGAAGCTTTCTTTTTTTGTATTATTCTTATTTGACTGAATCTGGATATGCCAGCATGATAAAAGCTAGTAAGAAAATATAATATGCAAAATGAGAAAAGTTTAGAGTTGAACTATTTTTAGTTTACTCTTTTATTTTCTTCTTCTAGTGAACCTATGTTTACATCTTGTAACCACATTATGTACTAACAGTTCCCTCTACTGTCTCATAGCAATAACATGATACAGCAGTCAATATTGCTCAATTTTATGTTAGCTATTTTAGCCAACTTAGAAAAATATTGAATTAAAGTATATATTTCCCCCATACTACTTTTCAAAATTGTAAGTTCTATAAGTTTTCAAGTTGAGAGGAAAATAAATTCAAACAAACATCTTCAGAATCTGAAAATAAATGCTGAATATGGTTCTATCTATACTTAATCTACAAATTTTATCATTCAGTTAATGAAATGGCAGAAACAATCAGGTTGCATGTATTAGTCTCTCTTCCTCAAATTGAAAAGTGAAATAAATTGATAGAATTAATAATATGTAGTCTTTGGTTGCAATGCCCAGAATTTTTGTTTCAAACTTAACTCTATCCACTTATATCTCCAAATTATTTTCAGTGTTCAAATAAATAAGTTATAAAAGGAAAGAAAAAGTTTCAAATGAAAAAAACATTTTATACTTGACTACTGTGTACAGTAGGAGAAATACAAAATTTAGATAAGATATGGCTCCTGTCAAAATACACCATAAATTTATCCTTAAGTTAACCTCAGAAGTCACAGAGTCTAATTAGGGTTATCATGAATCTCAAAAAAAGAAAAACATTATTAAAGTACTATACAACCTTCAAAGTGCTATAAATATCAGGCATTGCAATTGTTATTAACATTATAAAGGTATGGATACACATATAACTACAGAAAAACTCATGATGCATGATAATATTATTTTAGGATGTACAAAACAAACTTCGATATAAAGTATAAGGGAGTAAGATAGAAATAGCCTAGTTTGACTGGAACACTGTGTAAGAGGGTGTGTAAAGAGGTTAAATAGATGAAAAGGCAGAATAAAACATAGGCAGGGTCATGCCTTTAGAAGGTCTTGATTATCATGCAAATAACTTTGAATTTTATATATGTTATCAGTCATAATAAACTCTGAAAACAAAAAGAATAGAAGACAAAAGATTATATGATGAGATCATTACATGAGAATGTAAGCTGAAATGGTAGGGGCACTTTTAGCTTTCTTTGTGTTCCTAGCATTTAGCATAATGTCTGATACACAATAAACACTTAATTGTTTATTGCTTATTAATTAATTAATAACAGAATAAATAGAAGGGAAGGATGCAAGTGAGAGTAAAGAAGTTAGAATTGACAAGCCTTAGAAAGTGATGGGAAGTGATGGGAAAAGAAAGATCAGAACAAAACAAAACAAAACAAAACAAGCAAACAAGCAAACAAAAGAACCCAAACAAAACAAAACTAGGCATAGCATGTTGAAGGGAAGAGGAGGTTCCACTGTTAGAAATGGGGAAAAACAAATTTCAGACAGTTATGGATAATGAGTTGTGAACTCAGAAAAAAAAGAGATAATAAGAGATATGACTCAATGTTTTCCATGCAGAGGTGGTAACTATATTAATGGGAACAAATGTGACTACTGAGGGAAAGAATATAATGATAGATGGAAAGAGGGCTAAGGAGAGATCCTTGGAGTACTCTCACAAGCATAAGTCAGTGAAAGAACTTCTAACCTGGACAAGACTAATTGTGAGAAATTTCATCTTAACAAATTCCAGTTATTGATCCAAGTCACACTTCATAGAGCTTGGCAGAATAAGTCTCATTTAACATAATATCATCACTTTAAATATTTGAAGATACCTACCCTGTTTTTCCTAAATCTTTCTTTGTCCAAATTTAAACATTCCCAGTTTTTTGTTTGTTTGTTTGTTTGTTTGTTTTGGTGGTAGTTATTTCCATTTTGTAAATCTAGAAGTAGAAAGTGAAACTGTTATTAGAAGGGGTTGATTTCAAGTCACTTCATTTAAAATGTTAATCATATCTCTTCACAAATATCTCCCAAGTATTCCCAGTGCTTTCCTCTTTTTCACTCCTAATTGTAAATTGTTAATTGTTAGCCCAACATTTCTTCTTGGGTGTTCTATAAGTCACTTGAACTAATCTTGTCCAAAGAAGAACTAATTGTCTTTTATCCTCAATTTATTCCTCTTCCAAAATTTTCTAAGGAGGGCACTACTATCCACTTACTATCCACTCAGTAATCCTGATTCAGAAATTCAGATTCATTTTCTGCTTTCTTCTTCCTTAAACTTGATGCCAACCAACTGTCAAAACTCATTACAGAAGTAGAATGGACATCTGCATTTGTTCCTTTTATAGGACTAATGTAATGTGCTCTCCTGACAGTTACAATTACTAGTCTGTCCTAGACCCACCAGAGTACCTTTGACCACTGTCCTTTGCAGTGTGAACTCTACCCGGCTCGCCTCCTCTGAGGCCTTCTAAGGTCTCTGGCCACAATCTCTTGAATCTATAGCTTAATAACCGGTAGCGCACTCAAGAACAGCCACGTGTAATCTTAAAAGCCTTTATTATACCTACTCACATAATGCCCTGACTGATGCCCTGACTTGTTGGTTCCGGAGTGAACACCTGGTCAGAAGACCCATGTGTTCACTACCAAAACCCTTACCTGTTTTGGCTATCCATCTTGGCTTGGCCACCCAGGCTAGGAAGCCAAGGTGAAGAACGCCAGGTTAAAGAGAGAGCACCTGCTGCCTGCAGTGGGCTTACATAGGGCCTGTGAGGTCACACACACAGCCAATCAGCGAGAGAGTCACCCATTACGAAGCTATCTCAATATGGCCAGGATCCCGCCCAACGGCAGTCCTAATATCCACAGAAATTACTTCCGGGCCTCAATCTCCCCATTTGCTGTGGCACCCATTTAAAGGCCCCTTATAGACTAACACCTGGTTCAGGTTCTCATACCTTGCCCTTAATATAGTTACCCTCCCATTTGGTATCTTTTACTCTATTTTCTCCATTTAATCCATTTTCACAGTACTGACAAAATATATTTTCCTAAAACAAATTTCTGACCATTTCACTTACTATTCCTCTATTTAAAGATCAATAAGAACTCCATATTGTCCTGAGAGCTATAGTTTTAAAAGGTACCATTTAAAATTCTCTATAATGTTTTACCAATCTGTCTTTGCAGCATATTTTTAATATTCCCCTTCATAAATTGTACATTGCATCTATGCCAGAATACTACTAGTTCCCCACACCTGATACTCTAATCTCCTGTCTCAATGTATTTCTTAGGTTGTCCCCTCTACTTGCAATATTCATTCTCCTCATCTTTATTTTTAAGAATCAAAACTCAGCTTAAAGACCACTTTCTTAGTAAAAATTAATTTTTTCCTCAGGTGCTATTCCTTTTTTGTCCTCTTCAAATTACCTTGTTTGTGACTTGTACAATGATGAAATAATATTAATAACTTTTATATTGCTCTTAGTATGTTCCATGCGCTATGCTAAGGAATTTACTTTTGTTATCTCATTTGATCCTCACAACTATCCTCTGGGGTAACTATTATTATCCCTATTTGCAGATGAGGAAACTGAGACAAATATATGTTAAATAATAGTACTTAAAGTACTATTTACTGTGTATGGATAAATATGAACTCAAGCTATATGTTATATTTATCCTGTATCATCTTCTCAAGCATACTATAAGATCAACAGAGGAAAGTGTGGTTGTGTTTTTCTTTGTTTTTGGGGACTAAAAGTTATGCTTTTAATATATTAGGCACTTACTAAATGCTGTGAATTTGAATTAAATTGCTTTGTAATATAGTCTTTCTAAATACATTCTTTCTCAACAGATTTATAAACTCCCCAAAACAATAATCTTTCCTTAGTTTCCTTTATAGCCTCTAAATACCTCTTTTATAAGCAAGTAAAAGTTAAAAAAATAATTTGGGGTCTTTATATCCCCATTTGATGCCATGTTCTCTATATAACAAACATTATTTAATAGAAAAGTCACCCCTTTGTTTTCTATACTCTGGTCCAAATTGATATCATTAATTCAGAATGAGAAGATGTTTTATAATTTGCTGTGGAACTCAACATAATTTAGGAAAAATCGAATATCTGAGTTAAAAATTTAATAAACCAACTCTAGTACTTAAAATCATTTCAGTAGTACCAAAAGTTTGTATTATTTACCAAGATACTCTCCATTCATTTCCATGACTCTCCTGTATAATCTCATAATTTTATAAAATTAATGGGGCTGAATATTTCATTTTACCCTCATTAAAATCAAGCAATTTTATTAGGAAAGTTCTCCAACATTTATCTATTAACCCCTAGCATATCCTATAACCGCTGCCTTTTTGGTAAAATTTGATTTAATTAAATTATTTCTAGAAATCTTTCTAAAATTTGTTTTATTTATGACTGAATAAAACTTCCCGAAGAGAGATTAGAAAAACAGGGGAAAAGAGGACAAGATATTTGTCTATCTGAGGAATAGACAAAAAAAAGATTCAAATAAAATACATATGAGGCCTCCTTCCTTAGTTTTACTTAGGGTTTTGTTTTGCTTAAGGTATAATTCTTCCTTTCAATGTTTCATATATATACATAACTAAAATACTTTTTGATATTACTTTAATTCTGGCCATCACTATCTTTTTAATTTTTTCAATGGCCATGTTTCCTATCAAGACTTAAGTCATTTGTGTGCAAAGCAAAAGGAGCCAATTGAATATTAATTGCTTAGAACACAGGGCAAAAATTATAAATAAAAGATCAACATCCTAAAGGATGTATTCTAGAAAGATATTCAGAACATAAAGTAATTGACAAAGAAAAAGAGATGAATTATTTTCTAAGCCTTGGGATCACAAAGAATAGATGGATGAAGAAAATACAGATATTTTATATGGAGAATAGGGTGTGGCAATAGAAAAAATGAGTGAGAAAATCTCAAGTTTAAGGAGCTCAAAATATATATATTCTACGTTTTTTTTTCAGTAAAATATGAGGCAATATTATTGAGAATGAGTAGAAATGGTGTTGAGGACTTGGACCAAGTTGAAAAAGGTTTTGAACAGCTACTGTGAAGAATGAGATGGAGAGTCAATAAAATTCAATCTATATGGAAACATTTTTCAATATATTTGAACCTTTGAAATTAATCATTTTTAAACTACACTTTGGCAAGAAAGGGAGAGTCCTGAAATTGGACATCTTCATATTTTAACTCTATCTAGATCAATAATTGTTCAGTGAGTTATAATGATGGCATGGCTATGATATCATCATAGAGCAGTACTTCAAAAGAGCTTTTATAAAGTCTCCTTGAGGAAAGTAAGGTATGGAAATATAGTTGACAGAAACTGTTCAAATGACATATTTTCCCCACTGACAGATTGATAAATATACTATATTTTTAAATCTCCCTTTTTTCTACCTTTGTATAATTACTTATTATTTTTCCTCACTTCTGTGAAAGTGAAATTATATACTTGTTTAAAGTAACCATTCGCCTAGAAAAATATACTTTAAAAGGCCCCAGTGGTGTCTTTCTTCCACATTGTCAATAAAAATCAAAACTCCTCCATTTATTTCTTAATTTTTTAAAGTTTTGTGCTTTCAAGAAAGCACTTGTAAACATTCAAACATTTAAATATGCTCTTTAAGACATATAAGAAGCCTAAGAGAGAAGTCCTATAATTTGAAGTGTATCATGGAAATTCTGGCCAATTACATTGAATTAACTTTTCTCATTTATTAAGAAAGTACCACATCCTTAGCATTCACACTTCTCACATTAACAAATAATTGATTAAAAAAATTCAAGTCCAGTTCAATGAAGTACTAAAAGCCCTTATATCCATGTTAAATGACATCTTCACCCAATAAATTCAATTATGTTTATATTTCATATTTACATTGATATACATAATTTAAAATATCAACAAGGTGGATATTTGGCATTCCTTGGACTTTTATTTTGGTCTCATTTAAGTGACACCAAAATGAGATATCTTAAATATCTTATGCATAAAAAGATCTTATACACAAATTTGCATTGTGTGTACTACCCTGAATCCCCCTTCATCTTGAATTTATACTACTAAGGGATCTTTTAGAATATTAAAAAATGGAAATTATTCAATAAACATAAGTGTAAAAGAATAGATGATTGTCTACTAAATATCTGCATTATATGAATATCAAGAGGCTAGATTTTATTTTTTAAATTTAGTAAATTTCTACTTAATAGAATTTTAATTATTAAAATCATATAAACTTTAAGTTCACTGGGATAGTAGAGAAGGACAAAAGATTCTATTACTACATGACTAGTTACTAATACATTGCCATAGCTAGATAATATTTATCAGTTTAGAATTGTCATCATGAAACTTGGCTAATATAACGCAGATAAAAGATAGCAAGAGGGAACTGACATGCTGAGAAGTTAAGGTTTGGGCAAATGTAAGAGAGGCTGACAAAGAAAAATATATTCTATTTTAGAAAGCTGGTCATTGTTTCAAATTTTAAGCTATATAATAATGAATTCTCTAAAATAGTAAGTTGAAAAATAATTGTAGATCTTTTTAAGGGTCTCCTCATAGGAAATATATTTAACCTGATGAAACACAGATTCAAACCAGACTAATACCTTTGAAACTGCTGTCCATATTTTGTTCAAATCCTTTATTTTTTTCCATATTTGGTTGATAGATTTGTAAAGGTATAAAAGAAGGATATTAAGATCTTAGCAATTACCATCTTACTATCTCGGTCTTGTTCTTCAGCAAGCTTAAAAAAAGAATCTATATGTTATGGCATTCAGCACATACATATGTATAATCCTGATGAGTTCAAAGGAATTTTTATAAAGACCTAAAGACCATCATCATTAATGTTTCAAAAGAGGACAAGCTTCTAATTCTAGTTGACTAGTGCCAAAGTTGGTACAGACTGTCAGACATGGAAGAGAGTTCTTGGGAGAAATGATGACAGAAACATCAACAGCAGTGGTCATTTACTATTGAAAATTTGGACTTATTATGACTTTTTCCACATTAACACATTTATCTAAATATAATAAAACTTTATGGATACATCCTCAAAACAAACATTGGCATTTAATGTACTATTTCATTATAAGGAGAAGAGAAGACAAGATATGAGAGTGATGAAAGCAAGATGAGACACAGCATGCTGGACTGATTATAGATTTTTCCTCCTCAATCTAAACATTTCATTTAACAAAAGTGGTAGGCTCAAGGCAAGGTGACTACCAGAAAACTTAATGTCAACAGATTAGAGTGTTTCTCCATGGCTGAACAGTTTGTTGCTAACTTGAAAGGAAAGTTAAACTAACATATATTTGGAAACAGTGAAGAGAAAAAGTGTTGGCAGCTTTCAGAAATTTGGTGTGGAGCACTGCATTTACTCATCTAAATCAGAAAACTAGCACACATCAATTTTTGACAAAAATGATAAAGAAATTCAAAAGCTGATAAATGGGTTTACCAGGAAGATTATTCATTTCTAAGAAGGTAGAACTTAACTTCATCAAAAGTAAAATACAAGCAAAAGAAAGATGCAGGATTCTTGTCTAGTAAGAAGGAAATTTAATTTCATACTGAAATGAACAATCCAAAGTGCTTTTATAATGCTCTGAAGGCTACTTATGGGCCAAAGACCTGAGGTGCACCTCAACTACTCCATTGATGGAACCACATATGATCCTGGAGAGATGGGCCTGAACACTTCCAGTGTTCTCAATATCAATCAGTGAAGATGTCTATCAGGAATTCAAGCATGTCTTCATTGCCCATCTCTACAAAAGAAGAGAAAATATATTATCCTGTGACATTCGCACAAAGATCTCCATCTTAGTCATTGCTGGAAATATTCTTACCAGAGAGTACTCTTTAATAGACTGATCATTCACTTAGAAATTGGGCATCTACTCAAAAGACAATGTGACTTCAGTAAGGAGTGAGGAATAGTTGATATGTTTGCTGCCCAACAATTCCAGAAAAAATGTCAGTAGCAGAACAGAGGTTTGTATATCATTCATCTATCTGACAAAAGTTTTAATTCTGATAAAGGCTTGTAACTTTTGTGGAAAATCATGCACAATTTGATTACCAGATAAATTTATTTTTTATTGTATGTCAATTGCATGATGGTATACTTACCCAGTTCTAGATGATCAGTGATATTCTTGCACTTTCCTAATCATTAGTGGAGTGAAAGAGGGCTGTGTGCTTCTTCACATGTTTTTTACCATGATATCTTCAGTGATATTGTTAGACATCTCCAATGAGAACAAAAACAGCACCAAGGTCAACTATAGCACTGAAGATAAATCATTAAAGGTAACAAGTGGATGGAGAATTAGCAGATGATTGTGCACCAAATGCAGTCTCCAAGGCTGAGACGCAACAAAATCTGAATTGCTTTTCTTCTGCTTGTGCTACTTTTGTCCTGACAATTAACAAGAAAACAGAAGCTCTCCATAAGTCAGCACTATATTATCCATATATGGAAATATCTGTTAAACAAATGGAAAACCTTTGAATTCTGTGGTTAAGTTCCAAAGTCTGAAGATCACCTGCAAAATAAGGTACCTGACACTTGAAGTCCTTTCTCAAGCTGAACTGCTAAGCATTCAAATCCTACTGCAGAGACCTCAACTCTGATAGGCTGGACACTTTGTTTAAATGAGAAATAAACATTTTCTTAAAAGACTCTTTTATGGAGAACTTATATAAAGGAAGTGTTTGTAAAAATGTCAAAGCAAACAATATAAGGACACTTTCAATATCTGTCTGATGAAATTTGGAATGGATTGTGAAATATGGGAGACACTAGCACAGGATCACCCAGCATAGGATATCTGTATTAATGAAGGGTTTTGTGCTTTATGAGCAAAGTAAAAGTGTTGTAGCACAAAAGAAACATAAGATACACAAAAATATAGACATTTCCACTTTAAATGTTCATATGGACCATTTGTGCCTTACCTATGGTAGAATTTTCTAAGCTCATATTGGTTTGATTAATCATAATCAAACATGCAATACCTTGTACCTTACCTACTGATATAACTTTGGTGCTCTTCAAGAATGTAAGACAGTAATCAAACAATAATATATATGTCTATATGCATACATAAACATATACAAATGGTATACATGTATAATATATATTTTACACTGATTTGATTTAATAAGTTTATTGATATTCAAAGCTAAGGCAAAGTGATACAGTGGATATAGTGTTGAACTTGGAGTCAGAAAGACCTGAGTTCAAATCATGCCTTGAAAATTCTTATTAATTTTGTGACACTGGACAAGTCATTTAACTTCTCTCAGCCTTACTTTCCTCATCTATTAAATAGAGATAGTAGTATTATCAAAGTGTTATTGTGAAAAGCAAATGACATAACATATGTAAAGCACTTTGACTTTTTGTCTGAAATGATTGCATTTCTACACTAAAAAAATTCTGAAAAATTAAAAAATGTGTAATATAGCCACTTATTTTAACTGTGTACATTTTTATTCATCATTTTCTTGTATGCAGAAAAATTTTGCTTCTGCTTTTTCATCCATTTTGCCACTCTTTCTTATTTAATGGATATGCTCATCTCTTTCTTGTTTGTGTTTATAATTATTAATGTTTTTATTCATTTTCATGATAATTTTCTCCTCTCACTATGAAAATTTAGAAGAAAAGATGAAAAATAAAAATTGGATAACTGCAGTTTGCATTGCTTAGAACAATTAGATCACATCTTCCTGAATTATTTCTCTCTTCTCAGTCCAAAACTAACTTGGTGAGTCTTTACTTCTTTTCTTTTGTAATCAGCCCCTAATTAAACTTTGTTTTGATTAATAAAACCCCCTCTTCATTTAATTCTCTTTGTCAGACATTCCTCCTTCCCCTTTCCTAGTCCTCTCCATTTTGCTATTTATTTTATTATACTTCTATTTGTCTAACATTTTAAACATTTATTTTATCCCAGATAAATGTAAGGTTGTTCTTTTCCCCTTTCTCACTCTATACATCTATATCATTATGTTTAAATTACCCTCAGTACCTTGATATAAAGAAATCTTGTTAGTCTTCCCCTCTATATTCACCATTTCTGTTCTCTATCAATTTATTTATCTACCTAATCTTGATAATCTGAATCTGGAACTTTTCTTTCTTTGTCCACTCAAATACTCATAGAAAAGGCATAGCTAAGATTGATCAATAATGTTTATTTTTCCCTCCTTTATAAAGCATAAGCATTGATGATAATCAAATATTTTTGAAATAATTCACACTTGATTACATTTTTAATTTTCTTTTTTCCACTCAATTGACATTTTGAAGAGTTCCCAACTTTGTTTTTTTCAAGAGGAATGCTGAGATGTCATAAAATTTATTAAAATTTCCCCCTTCTCTGTAGTATTAGGTTTTACTTTATAGATTACATTATTTTGGAGTAAAAATCATTTCACTTTGCTTTTTATTTTATTATATCATCCATCTCCATTTAATGTTTCATTGATGGTGAGTCATATCTCATGATTTTGGACATGGTTTGTTGAAAAATTATCTTTTTTAAAATGTAAAATTAATTTCTGTTTCTGCAGGAAACTCAAGAACCACATTTTTGTATGTTAAAACTTTTCATTATAATTTTATTGTATTTGGGAACATCCGATGAGAAAACTTTGTACCAATGTAGATTATACCTGCCATACCACTAATCATCACTGTTACCATCATCAATAAAAACATCACTTTTGTTATTCATGAATAGGTTTGTGGTATGCTAAATGTGGAATTTGAAAACAGTCCTTTCTGATTCTTAGGCTATCTATCATATCATCTCTTCTAATCAACAGTTTTTTTCTATTCTAGTATTTAACCCAGTGTTAACTTATAGTAAATATTTTCTTAGAGTCTTCTAGAACTACTCATTTAAATTGCATTCTAGTGTAGATTCCCTTTTTGCAATTCTTTTCTTTCCTGGTTTTAGGTTTATTTTTTTCTTCCCTAAGTGATAGATTTTGTGCAAAATACTCAAAAAAGATTTTATATGAAATGGTGAGGCTCCATTTATACTACTTCCTTTAAAATATCTCTATGTATTTTTTTCAAAATTGTCCTACAATTATTTTTCCTTCTTACTAATTTTTTCTGTATATTAAAAAAGTTATATACACTTTATTGTTGTTGTTGTTGAAAAGGGATTATGAAGGAAAAAAAACCTGAGAATCACTACTGTAGAACCTTGAGGTGGCCCCATCTAGCTAAACCATATTTCTTCATGGGTAAAAAGCAAAAAGTTTTCACTGTTGAGATGGATTAGGAAAAAAAAGAAAGAAAAGAAAGAAAGAAAGAAAGAAAGAAAGAAAGAAAGAAAGAAAGAAAGAAGAAAGAAAAGAAAGAAAGAAGAAGAAAGAAAGAAAGAAAGAAGAAAGAAGAAAGGAAAGAAAGAAAGAAGAAAGAAAGAAAGAAAGGAAGAAGGAAGGAAGGAAGGAAGGAAGGAGGAAGGAAGGAAGGAAGGAAGGAAGGAAGAAAGGAAGAAAGAAAGAAAGAAAGAAAGAAAGAAAGAAAGAAAGAAAGAAAGAAAGAAAGAAAGAAAGAAAGAAAGAAAGAAAGAAAGAAAGAAAGAAAGAAAGGAAGGAAGGAAGGAAGGAAGGAAGGAAGGAAGGAAGGAAGGAAGGAAGGAAGGAAGGAAGGAAGAGGAAGGGAAGGAGGAAGGGAGGGAGGGAGGGAGGGAGGAAGGAAGGAAGGAAGGAAGGAAGGAAGGAAGGGAAGGAGGGAGGGAGGGAGGGAGGGAGGAAGGAAGGAAGAAAAAAGGAAGGAAGAAAAGAAAGAAAGGGAGAAACAAACCAGGACACAAATCCACTACATTTAAAAAGTAGTACATATTTTGAAGGATATAAGACAGTATATATGTTAGATTTAGGACACTTGGGCATAAAGGTCAATAAATTTACAATCTTTGCATCTTGCACAATTCACTAAGTGTTCCTGCCAGATTTCAGATCAGGTAATAAAGGGTCATTACAAGGATTAGCAGTTGAAATAATGTCTTGTTTTTGGAAGATATTATTAGACTAATGTTTTGGGGAACATAAGGTAAGGACTTTGTGGGACCCAAGTGAATCTTTTTTTTAAATTAATTTTATAATTATAATTTTTTGACATTACTTACATATAGGTAATTTTTTTACAGCATTATCCCTTGTACTCACTTTTTTTCGGAATTTTCCCCTCCCTCCCTCTATCTCCTAACCTAAATGACAAGCAATCCCATACATGTTACATGTGTTACAGTATATCTTAGATACAATATATGTGTATAAAACCGAGTTTCTTGTTGCACAATAAGAATTGGATTCATGAAATAAAAGTAACCTGGGTAGAAAGACAATAGTGCAAACAGTTTACACTCAATTCCCAGTGTTCCTTCTCTGGGTGTAGCTGATTCTGTCTATCATTGATCAACTGGAACTGAATTAGATCTTCTCTATGTTGAAGATATCCACTTCAATTAGAATACATCTTCATACAGTATTGTTGTTGAAATGTATAATGATCTCCTGGTTCTGCTCATTTCACTCAGCAGAGGTCCATGTAAGTCACGCCAAGCCTCTCTGAATTGATCCTGCAGGTCATTTCTTACAGAGCAATAATATTCAATAACATTCAAATACCATAATTTGCCCAACCATTCTCCAAATGATGGGCATCCATGCATTTTCCAGTTTCTAGCTACTACAAAAAGGGCTACCACAAACATTTTGGCACATACAGGTCCCTTTCCCTTCTTTATTATTTCTTTGGAATATAGGCCCAGTAATAGCACTGCTGGATCAAAGGGTATGCACAGTTTGATAACTTTTTGGGCATAGTTCCAAATTGCTTTCCAGAACTGTTGGATTTTTTCACAACTCCACCAACAATGTATTAGTGTCCCAGTTTTCCCACATCCCCTCCAACATTCATCATTATTTGTTCCTGTCATCTTAGCCATTCTGACAGGTGTGTAGTGATATCTCAGAGTTGCCTTAATTTGGATTTCTCTGATCAATAGTGATTCGTAACACTCTTTTATATGAGTGGAAGTAGTTTTAATTTTATCATCTGAAAATTGTCTGTTCATATCCTTTGACCATTTATCAATTGGAGAATGGCTTGATTTCTTATGAATTAGAGTCAGTTCTCTATATATTTTGGAAATGAGACCTTTATCAGAACCTTTAACTGTAAAAATATTTTCCCAATTTGTTACTTCCCTTCTAATCTTGTTTGCATTAGTTTTGTTTGTACAAAACATTTTCAAATTGATGTAATCAAAAATTTTTTATTTTGTGATCAATAATGATCTCTAGTTCTCCTTTGGACACAAATTCCTTCCTCCTCCACAAGTCTGAGAGGTAGACTATCCTCTGTTCCTCTAATCTATTTATGATCTCATTCTTTATTCCTAAATCATGGACCTATTTTGATCTTATCTTGGTATATGGTGTTAAGTGTGGGTCCATATCTAATTTCTGCCATATAATTTTCAGTTTTCCCAACAGTTTTTGTCAAATAATGAATTCTTATCCCAAAAGTTGGGATCTTTGGGTTTGTCATTCACTAGACTGCTATAGTTGTACACTATTTTGTCCCGTGAACCTAATCTATTCCACTGATCAACTAGTCTATTTCTTAGCCAATACCAAATGGTTTTGGAGACTGCTGCTTTATAATATAGTTTTAGATCAGGTACAGCTAGGCCACCTTCATTTGAATTTTTTTTCATTAATTCCCTTGAAATGTCAATCTTTTGTTCTTCCATATGAATTTTGTTGTTATTTTTTCTAGGTCATTAAAATAGTTTCTTGGGAGTCTGATTGGTAAAGCACTAAATAAATAGATTCTTTTAGGGAGTATTGTCATCTTTATTATATTAGCTCAGCCTATCCAAGAGCATTTAATATTTTTCCAATTATTTAAATATGACTTTATTTGTGTGGAAAGTGTTTTGTAATTTTGCTCATATAATAACTGAGTTTCCTTTGGTAGATGGATCCCAAATATTTTATACTCTCAACAGTTGTTTTGAACAGAATTTCTCTTTGTATCTCTTGCTATTGGATTTTGTTGGTGATGTATAAAAACGCAGAGGATTTATGTGGATTTATTTTGTATTCAGCAACTTTGCTAAAGTTGTGAATTATTTCTACTTTTTATTAGAATCTGTGGAGTGCTCTAAGCATATTATCATATCATCTGTAAAGAGTGATAGTTTGATTTCCTCATTATCTACTCTAATTCCTTTAATCTCTTTCTTGACTCTTATTGGCTAGCATTTCTAATCCAATATTGAATAGTAATGGTGATAGGGGCAACCTTGTTTCACTCCTGATCTTACTGGGAAAGGTTCCAGTTTATCCCCATTATATATGATGCTTTCTGATGGTTTTAAATATATGCTCCTGACTATTTTAAGGAATAGTCCATTTATTCCTATACTCTCAAGTGTTTTTAGTAGGAATGGATGCTGTTTTTTATCAAATGCTTTTTCTGCATCTATTGAGATGATCTTATGGTTTTTGTCAATTTGATTAATATGGTCAATTAAGCTAATAGTTTTCCTAATATTAAACTACCCCTGCATTCCTGGTATAAATCCTACTTGATCATAGTGTATTATCCTAGGGATGATTTTCTGTAGTCCTTTTGCTAATATCTTATTTAAGATTTTAACATCAATATTCATTAAGGAGATTGGTCTATAGTTTCTTTCTCAGTTTTCAAGTGACCTGGTTTAGGTATCAGTACCATGTCTGTGTCATAAAAGGAGTTTGGTAGGACTCCTTCATTCCCTATTTTTTCAAATAGTTTATATAACATTGGGGCTAATTGTTTTTTTAAATGTTTGGTAGAATTCACATGTAAATCTGTTTGTCCTAGGGATTTTTTCTTAAGGAGTTGATTAATAGCTTGTTCTATTTCTTTTTCTGAAATGGGACTATTTAAGCAATTTACTTCCTCCTCTGTTCATCAGGGAAGCCTATATTTTTTGGAAGTAGTCATCCATTTTACTTAAGTTATCAAATTTATTGGCATAAAGTTGGGCAAAGTAATTCCTTATTATTTCTCTAATTTCCTCTTCATTGGTGGAAAGATCCCCCTTTTCATTTTTAAGACTAACAATTTGATTTTCCTCTTTCCTTTTCTGATCAGATTTATCAAAGGTTTATCTATTTTATTGTATTTTAACAAAACCAACTCTTAGTTTTATTTATTATTTCAATAGTTTTTTTTTTAGTTTTAATATTATTGATTTCTCCTTTTAATTTTAGAATTTCAAGTTTAGTATTTGGTTGGGGTGTTTTAATTTGGTCTTTTTCTAGCTTTTTAAGTTGCAAGCCCAATTCATTTACTTTTTGGTCTATTTACCCCTAATTTCTTGTTGAATATAGTCTTTATTGCATAGTGATTTGAGAAGAAAGCATTTACTATTTCTGCTTTCCTACATTTAATTTTGAGATCTATATGTCCTAATATATGGTAAGTTTTTAAATAGGTTCCATGAACTGCTGAGAAGAAAGTATACTCCTTTCTATCACCGTTCAGGTTTCTCCAAAGATCTATCACACCTAATTTTTCTAATGTTCTATTTACGTCCTTAATTTCTTATTTGTTTTGTAATTTGATTTATCTAGTTCTGAGAGTGCAAGATTGATATCTCCCACTCTTATAGTTTTGCTGTCTATTTCTTCTTGCAACTCTCTTAGCTTCTCCTTTAGGAAGTTAGATGCCATACCATTTGGTGCATATATGTTTAGTATTGATATGGCTTCATTGTCTTTGCTAGGATATAGTTTCCTTCCTTATCTCTTTTAATTAGATCAATTTCTGCTTTTGCTTGATCTGAGAGAAGGATGGCCACCCCTGCTTTTTTGACTTCACTTGAAGCATAATAGATTCTGCTCCAGCCTTTTACCTTTACTCTGCAAATATCTCCCTACTTTAAATGTGTTTCCTATAAGCAACATATAGTAGGATTCTGACTTTTGATCCAGTCTGCTATCTGCCTCCACTTAATGGGAGAATTCATCCCATTCACATTTACTGTTAAAATTACTAATTCTGTATTTCCTGCCATCATATTATCCCCAGATTATGCATTTTTTCCCTTATGCCCCCTAAATCCCATCCCCAGTATTAATCTTATGGGCCCCACTTGTGTCATGCTGCCCTCCCTTTTTAGTATCCCTCCCCCCTCCTTTTAAGTCCCTTCCCCTTTCTTGTACCCTTCCCTTATTACTCCTTTCCTTTTCCCTTTTCCTCTCCCCCCTTTTAATGAGGTGAGAGAGAATTCTCTGAAAAACTAATGTCAATTATTTACTCTTCAAGCCAACTCTGATGAGAGTAAGATTCACACAATGTTCCTCGCCCTCTCTAAATTCCCTCAGATATGATAAATTTTCTTTGCCTCTTCCTGGGATGTAGTTTCCCTCTTTTTATCTCCCCTTTTCCCATTTTTAGGATCTTTTTCAGAAGGTGTTCGATGAATTCTTTCAATGCCTATTTTACCTTCTGGTTCTATTACCTCTGGACAGTTCTCTGTGATGATTTCCTGTAAAATAGAATCTAGGCTCTTTTTATCATCAAAATTTTTGGGACGTTCAATGATCCTTAGATTATCTCTCCTAGATCTATTTTCCAGGTCTGTCAATTTTCCCAGTAAATATTTGACTCTATTCTCCAGCTTTTTTTTTTTTAATTTTGCTTGATTATCTGGAATTATGCCCAAAAAGTTATCAAACTGTGCATACCCTTTGACCCAGCAGCGCTTACTACTGGGCTTATATCCCAAAGAAATACTAAAGAGCGGAAAGAGACATATATGTGCCAAAATGTTTGTGGCAGCTCTTTTTGTAGTAGCTAGAAACTGGATGATTAATGGATGTCCATCAGTTGGAGAATGGTTGGGTAAATTATGGTATATGAAGGTTATGGAATATTATTGCTCTGTAAGAAATGACCAGCAGGAGGAATACAGAGAGGCCTGGAGAGACTTAAATCAACTGATGCTGAGTGAAATGAGCAGAATCAGAAGATCACTGTACACTTCAACAACAATACTGTATGAAGATGTATTCTGATGGAAGTGGAAATCTTCAACATAAAGAAAAACCAACTCACTTCCAGTTGATCAATGATGGACAGAGGTAGCTACACCCAGAGAAGAAACACTGGGAAGTGAATGTAAATTGTTAGCACTAATATCTGTCTGCCCAGGTTACATGTACCTTCGGAATCTAAAGTTTATTGTGCAACAAGAAAATGATATTCACACACATGTATTGTATCTAGACTATATTGTAACACATGTAAAATGTATGGGATTGCCTGTCATCGGGGGGAGGGAATAGAGGGAGGGGGGGATAATTTGGAAAAATGAATACAAGGGATAATATTATAATATATATATATATATATATATATATATAAAAATATATTAATTATAAAAAAATAAATAAATAAATTTTGCTTGATTGATTCTTGGTGTCTCAATGACACCAAGTTTCATTGGGACGAATGGAGAAGTTTCTAAATGTACTAATAGCAGTGCAGAGTCTTCATGCACAAATAAAAGTGCCTCAACTTTGAAAAATTCTTCACAAGGGTATAAACTGACAAACTTGAAAGCTGCTGCAGCCCAGTGCCATAGCAATTCTCTTCCATTGAATACTGTGCCTCAGCTTGATAATAGTCTAACTGAACATTCAGTAGACAATGATATTAAAAGTCCTGATTTTTAATGTTATTTTCTTCATTCACTTTTTAAATTTCTTTTTGTATATGTCCAATTGAGTTTTTAAATGAGTTATTTTGATCTATGGATTTTTTTTTTCCATTTCACTTTTTTTTTTTTTTTTTTTTTTTTTTTTTAGTGAGTTATTTTCTTTTTCCAAATCACAAATACTACTTTCTTGGGAATTCTTTATGTTTTCCAGCTCAGAAATCCTATTTTCCTGTGAGTTTTTTAACCTTTTCCAATTCACAAATTTTGTTTCACTGAATTTCCTGTGAATTCTTTATCTTTTCCAATCCAAATTTCAGGACGTTGTTACTCTCTAACATAGCTTCTCTTTCCTTTGCCCATTTATCTTTTAACTCTCTTTTTATGTCTTTAATAGTCTCTTCTAGGAGAGAATTATATGATGGGGGCCAGGTAAATTCCCCTTCAGGGTATTATCTGGAGACTGTCTGCTGTTAGTCTCCTTGGGGTTGGAAACCCTCTCTATTTCTGTATAGAAGCTGTCAATTGTTCTCTTCAATTTTTTACTCATTTTTAAAAACCTATGGTGTCTGCCTTCAGGATACTGAAGTTACCAACTTCCTCTGCAGAACAGAGATAGTTTGGACAGTAGCTGTCTTGTGTATGTGCTGCAAAGGTAGGAGGGTTCTCTGGGAGAGAGTCCCCCCCTCCCCCCCCCCGCGCCTTGACTGGAAGTGATTCAGAGCTGATTAGCACGGCTAGGCTGCGGGAGTGTCCAGGGAAGAACCCATGCTGTGTGATCTAGCAACTGCCCTGAGGCTAGAGGCTGAACAGTGCAAGTGTCACAACCCCAGGCCAAACCCCCCCACCTCCAGGGGGCTGTGGATATTAGCAGCTGACCAACGAATAGCCCCAGCACACAGACTGGAAATGTCTCTGCCCAGGGAAGCACAGTTGCTGCTGCATAAATTTCTTTGCTGTGGAAGTTCCTGTGCCTTAGACTAAGCCCCCCACTGTAAGATTAGAGGCTGCCCTGGGCTGTGTCTTGCAGATTCTCAACTGCCCCAAGGAAAAGCCCCAGAAGTAGAAGGCAGCTGCACAACTGTGCTGCTATCTGTGCTGAGTCACTTCTGGTTTGGGGTAGCTATAGGCAGTTTCTGGTTTTGTTTTTTTTTTTTTTTTTTTTTTTTTAAAGTGGTTTGATTTCTCTGCTGATCTGCTGTTTTGCAAGCAGAGTAGAGCTATCAGCTTTTGCAAGAGTCCTCTGTCTCAGTAGCTTCTCTAACCCCAGAGGCCTCCTCAGCCTGATCTTCATAATATGCTAGCCTTTAGTCTATCACTGTCTGCTGCTAGTCTTTTTCTCCACCTGTCAGTGCAGACCTTTTCTGACATAATTCCTGATTCTCTGTGGCTGGTAACTTGTGTTTCTAATCTTCATAGTTTTTTACCAGTCCAGTGTTATTTTTGAGGCTGAATTAAATAGTTGGTATTGAGGGTAATTGAGAGCTCAGAAATCTACATGCATCTTCTCTGCCATCTTGGCTCTGTGCTCCCATTGCTATAATTAACATTAAGAAAACAATATCAACACATGTTGATATCACTGTCTTTTTTAGCAATTAAACCTGTAAGATGATTGGATATCTCATTTGGAAATATTTATTTCTCATATTAATTTCATCCATGAAAGTCCTACTCTGTGTCTTATCATGTTGTTATGGTGATGCTCTTCTTGATGGATTAAGATAGCATAGAATAAGCTTTCTTAGGCTCTATCAGACTTGGAAAGCATTAAGTAGACAGCCAGGGATAAATTTTATCTATAATATAATGAACAATGAGTATAGAAAATGTCATTAATAGAGGGCCATTTCAATTATGGATTTTCTGAATAGCTTATGAAAAAAAAAATGTAAAATTGTTTGCAAAGAATCCAAGAAACACAATTTCATGGAAGTCTTGACAATTTTATTTTATAAGTCTTGCAAATAGAGACTGCTAGGTAGATGACTGCACTGTAAATCTGGGATGTGTTACCCAGGATGAATACTTGGAAAAATTATATTATACACCCATACATATATGTATGGCTTTATACATTTGTTTTTTAAGCTGTAGATAAGTTTTTATTTTTCAAAATACATGCAAAGATAATTTTCAACATCCATTCTTGCAAAATTTTGTGTTCCTTTTTTCCTCATTCCTTCCCTTTTTTCTATCCCCAGACAGCAAGTAATATGATATAGGTTAAAGCCAAGTAAACAAAAAATAGTAACAAAAAAGATTAAAATACTGTGCTTTTATATACATTCAATCTCCATACTCCTTTTTCTGCATGCAGATGGCTTTCTTCATCACAAGTCTATTATAACTGGTCTGAACCACCTCATTATTGAAAAGAACCAAGCTCATCACAGTTGATCATCACATAATCTTGTTACTGTGTACAATGTTTTCTTGGTTCTACTTGTTGTGACTCTGGATATCTTAGAATCAGTGGGAGTCAGGATAAGGAAAAGTCTTTCTTTATTCTTAGTCTTTTGGAGTCTCCATCAGGGGATTAGATCTATCAATCTCCACACCTTCCTCTCTCTCAAAAAAATGAAT
The DNA here is from genome assembly GCF_048593235.1 of Sminthopsis crassicaudata. Taxonomy (NCBI): domain Eukaryota; kingdom Metazoa; phylum Chordata; class Mammalia; order Dasyuromorphia; family Dasyuridae; genus Sminthopsis; species Sminthopsis crassicaudata. Next base: position 209,602,759 of record NC_133620.1, on the reverse strand, counting down.
GATCCTGCCTAACCTACTCCACCCTCTCATCTCTCTCTTTTCCTTCTTTGTCCACACCCACTGATCCAGCACTGAATAATTGGGGAAGGTCATTCTCCAAGCATATGTTAATAGAGAAATGTCTAATTGGTAATTAGCCCTATGTGCTAGATTACCTTGCATCTGCTCAGTTCTAGCCCTTTACATCTACTCACTTCACTTAGCATCAGTTCATATAAATCTCTTTAGGTTTTAATAAAATCATCCTACTGATCATTTCTTAAAGAACAATAATATTATATTATATCCATATACCATAACTTATTTGCCATTCCTCAACTGGGAGGGATCCACTCAAAGTCCAGTTCCTTGCCACTACAAAAGGGCTGCTACAAACATTTTTGCACATGGTGGTCCATTTTAGGGTCTCTTTTAGATACAGACCCAGTAGAGACCCTGCTGGATCATAGGGTATGCACAATTTTGTAGCTTTGGGAATAATTGCTCTCCAGAATGGTTGGATTAGTTTATAATTTTGCCAACAATGTTTTAGTATCCCGGTTTTCCTACATCCCCTCCAACATTTATTTCTCCTGTCATCTTAGCCAATCTGAGAAGTGTGAAGTGATATCTCAGAGTTGCCTTAATTTTTATTTCTCTAATTAATAATGATTTTTTCATTTGCTTGGAAATGGTTTTAATTTATCTGAAAATTGTCCTTTCATATGCTTTGATCATTTATCAGCTGGGCAATGGCTTATAATCTTAACAATGAATAAAACCTCTTTATATTTTAGAAATGAGCCCTTTAACAGAGACCTTGGATATAAAACTTTTTTACCCTAGTTTTCTGCTTCCTTCCTAATTTTAGCTTCATTGGAATTTGTAGAAAAAAAAAAAAAAAAAAAAAACAAAAAACAAAAACAAAAAAAAAACATTTAATTTTATATAATCAAAATTATCCATTTTGCATTTCATAATGTTTTCTAGTCCTTCTTTGGCCATAAATAATATCTCTTCTCCACAAATCTGAGAAGTAGACTGTCCCTTGATCTTCTAATTGGTTTACAGTATCACTCTTTATGTCTTAATAATGAACCATTTTGGCTTTGTCTTGGTAAAGGGTGTTAGGTATTAGTCAATGCCTAGTTTCTGCAACACTAATTTTTAGTTTTCTCAGAAATTTTTGTCAAATAGTGAGTTTTTATCCCAGAAGCTGGACTCTTTGGGTTTATCAAATACTTGATTACTGTAGTCATTTACTACTGTGTATTATGAACGGAACCTATTCATTGTTCCACTACTGTATTTCTTATCTAGTACCAGATGGTTTTGATGACCTCCACTTTGTAATATAGTTTTGGTCTGGTACAGCTAGACAATCTTCCTTTGCTTTTTTTTTTTTTCTTTTTTTTTTTTTTTCATTAATTCTGTTGACATTCTTGATTCTTTGTCCTTCCACATGAATGTTCTTATTATTTTTTTCTAGCATTATAAAGTAATTTCTTGGCAGTTTGATTGGTATGGCACTGAATAAGATTAATGAAAGTATAATTATCATTTTTATTATATTACCTCAACCTACTCATGAGCATTTGATATTCTTGCAGTTGTTTAGCTCTAACTTTATTCATGTGAAAAGTATTTGTTGTGTTTATATGGGTGTTGGTTTTGTCTTGGCAGATATACACCCAAATATTTTATGTTTTACATACCCCCCCCACACACACACACATATTTAATGGGATTGCTCTTGCTGCTGAACTTTGTTAGTAATATATAGAAATTCTGATGATTTATGTGGTTTTATGTTATATCCTGCAACTTTACTAAGATGGTAAATACTTTCTAGTAGGTATTTTTTGAACTAGTAGGTAGTTTCTCTAAGTATGCCATCATATCATCTGCAAAGAGTAATAATTTTGTTTTCTTATTACCTATTCTACTTTCTTCAATTTTTTTTTCTTCTCTTATTGCTAAAGCTAACATATCTAATACAAAAGAAGTGGTGCTATTGGGCAACCTTGTTTCATTCTTGATCTTACTGGTAGTATTTCTAGTTTATTCCCATTACATGTGAGGTTGTTGATAGTTTAGATTATCATTTTAAATCTAAACCATCAGCAACCTCACATGTAAATAAAGCTTTCCTATCATTTTGAGGAAAGCTCCATTTACTCCTATGCTACCTAGTTTTTTGGGGTTTTTTTGAATCTTTTTGTCTTTTTCTGCATCTATTGATATAAACTTTTTTATTTCTGTTAGTTTGGTTACTGACATAATCAATTATGCAAATAGTTTTCTTGATATTGTACTAGCACTACATTTTTGGTATAAATCCTTCTTTGACATAGGCGATTCTGGTGATATGTTGTAATTTTTTTGGCTGATATTTTTATTACATTCATTATTTATTATTTTATATTCATTAGGTAAATTGGTCTATGATTTTCTTTTTCTGTTTTGGCCTTTCATTGTTTAGGTATCAGCCTCATATCAGTATTATAAAAGGAATTTGGTAGGACTAATATCCCAAATAGTTTATATAATACTGGAATTAATTGTTCTTTAAATATTTGGTAGAATTTACTTGTAGAAATTTATCTTGTCCTAAAGATATTTTTTTTTCCTTAGGGAATTCATTAATAGTTTTTTCAATTTTTTTTCTAAATATGTCTATTTAATTTATTTTCTTATCTGGTAATCTGGGTAATCTATATTTTATAAGTACTCATCCATTTCACTTCTCAGATTTATTAAATTATTTATTTAGCAGATTATCAGATTTATTGACATACAACTGGGCAAAATAGCTCCTGATTATTGCTTTAATGTCCTTTTCATCCATGATAAGTTCACACTTTTCATTTTTGATATCTGTAACTTGGTTTTCTTTTTTTGTTTCTTTAAGCAAATTAATGAAAGGTTTATCTTTTTTTTGGTTTTTCATAAATCCAACTAAGTTTTGTTTATTACTTGAATTGTTTTTTTGTTTTTTTTTACTTTCAATTGTTTCAATCTCCCCTTTTATTTTCGGAATTTCAAATTTAGTATTTAATTGGGATTTTTTAATTTGTTCTTTTTCTAACTTTGTTAGTTGCATGCCCAATTTATTGATTTTCTCTTTCTCTATTTTATGCAAGTAAGCATCTAGAGATATAAAATTGCCCCTAAAAACAGCTTTGACTGACGCCCATACATTTTGATGTTGTCTCATTATTATCATTTTTTTGCATGAAATTGTCAATTGTATCTATGATTTCATATTTCTCCCATTCATTCTTTAGGATTATTAGTTTCCAATTAATTTTGGTCTATTTTTCTCTGACCCTTTATTACATGCATTTTTTATTTTATCATGAATTTAAAAAGATGCATTTACTTTTTACATCTTTCTGCATTTGATTTTAAGGTTTTTATGCTCTAAAAATAGTCAATTTTTGTGTACATTTCATGTACTGGCAAGAATTTTTTTTTCTTTCTGTTCCCATTCAATTTTTTCCATAGATTTATAATATCTAACTTTTATAAAATTATTTTTACTTCTTTAACTTCTTTCTTATTTATTTTGTGGTACAATATACCTAGTTCTGATAGACCAAGGTTGAGATCCTCTGCTAGTATAGTTTTGCTGTCTGTTTCTTCTTTAATTTTCTTTAAATTAGGGGGCAGCTAGGTGGCGCAGGGGATACAGCACCAGCCTTTAATTCAGGAGGACCCAAGTTCAAATGTGATCTCAGACATTTAACACTTCCTAGCTGTGTGACCCTGGGCAAGTCACTTAACCCCAGCCTCAGGGGAAAAAATTTTTTTTTCTTTAAATTTCTTCCTTAATTTTCTTCTAGGAATTTGTATGCTATAACAATTGGTGAATATATGTTTAGTATTGATATTACTTAATTATCTATGGTATCCTTTAACAAAATGTAGTTTCTTTCCTTATCTCTTTTAATTAGATCTATTTTTGCTTTTGCTTAATCTGAGATCAGGGTTGCTGTCTCTGCTTTTTTTCTATTTTTTTTTTAAACTTTAGCTGAAGCATAATAGATTCTGCTCCAGCCTTTTGCCTTTATTCTGTGTGTATTTCTCTGCTTCAAATGTGTTTCTTGTAAATAACATATTGTACGATTCTGCCTTTAATCCATTCTGCTTTCCACTTCCATTTTATGTGGAGCTCATCATTCACATTCCCGGTTAAAATTTCCCACCATTCTATTTTTCCCAAATTATTCTTTTTTTCTCTCCTTTCACCATTTCTTTCCTCACCAGTATTTTGCTTCTGACCACCACCTTCCTCAATCTGCCCTCCTTTTTTCAGCCCCCTTTTTTATCCCTTTCCTCTTTTATTTCTGTTCTCTATTTGAATCTCCCTTTTCCCCTCTTTCCTTTCCCATTGCCCTACAGTGACACAAGTTTGTATATCAAATTTAGTACATATGTTATTCCCTCTTTGAGCCAAATCCAAGGTTCAAATAATGCTCATCCCCCAACCTTCTTTTCTCAATGGTAATCTGTCTTTATTGCCTTCTCTTTGTACTTCCTCTTTTCTTTTCTGTCAGTTCAATTACAATTACAATTACCACCCCTAATTTATTTTTTGTATCATCACATTAAAATCAACTTCTTATACCAACAACTTCTAAGTGTATTCCTACTCATTTCCCTGACAAAGATACATTTCTTAAGAGTTACATGTGTCATATTCTCATGTAGGGACATGAACAATTAACCTTTAAAAATAGTTTTCTTCTTTTTAAAAATATTTTATATATCTATTTTGTCTTATATTCAAAGAACAAGTTTTCTTGTTTTCAAGTTTTTCATCTACAAATTGCATATGGCTCCAGAAAAAAAAAAATCAGAGACATGCTCCTTTTCAATATTTAGGATATAAACTATACCCTAAGGTGCTTACACTACAAAAACTTTCCTTAAGAACAGAGAAGTTAAACACCTTAAATGACTTTCAGAAATTGATAGGCGATATCCAATGGATGCATCCAGTGTTAGGCTTGACTACTATCAGTTGCAACCATTATATGACATTTTAAGAGGAGACACTGCTTTAAAGTCACCATGCCAGCTTACAAAAGAAGCTCAAGCAGCTTTTAGAGAAGTTGAACTGGCTTTATCCAATGTGGTTGAGTCACTCAAAAACCCTTGGAAATGTCAGTTTTTGCTACACAAGAGATATGCACAGCAGTCCTTCATCAAGGAGACAGTGTGATAGAATGGGTGAACCTCCCAGCACAACCAGAACAAAGCTTTTCTCCTAACCCAGTGCTTGTGGCTAGAATTTTATTAAAAGCCATTAAGTGAGCAGTACAATTATCTGGGATAAGACCTGACAAGATATACAACTTTTACAGTATGTTGTGAAACCATCCCAGAGTGGCAAATTTTATTAGCCACAGCTCCAAATTTTACATATGGGTCTCCATTAAAGATAACCAGATTATTACATAATTGGCGATGGATTCTTGAAGAAAAGGTTTCTAAAGTTCCTCTTAAAGGACCAACTATCTTTACAGATGCATCCAAACAGTATTTGTGTTGTATACGCTCATGATTTAACTATAAAGACAGTAGTCAGAACTTCTTTTCAGTCCACTCAGCAGAATGAATTTTATGCAATCATTCTAGCACTCCCTTATTATCTGATTTGGCCTATTCAGTAGGTGTGGCACAAAGAATTGCCACAGCCCAAATAAAATTTGTAGCCTCTAATATATATCAGCTCTTTAAGGAACTTCAAGAGCAAGTGAGAAAGCATCCAGGTAAGATTTACATCTTGCGTATCCACTTTCATAGTGGACTTCCAGGTCCTATTTTTGATGGTAATTCAAAGGCAGATAGCCTTGTAATCATGTTGGCCAATACTCCTTTATTTCAGACAGCCCAACAATCTCATTCTAAATATCATCAGGCTGCTTGAGCTTTATATTTACAATTTGGAATAGCAAGAGAGGAAGCTAGAAGGATAGTAAAAGCCTGTACAGCTTGCCTTCCTTTCCATGTTCCTATGCTCCCTCCAGGGAAGAACCCACATGGTTTAAGACCCAGTGAAATTTGGCAACTGGATGTGACCCATTATAAATCTTTTGGTTGTCTGTTTTTTATCCATGTTGTGGTAGACACCTTTACAGGATTCAGTTTTGCAATACCAGTAGCAAAAGAGACAGCCCGGGTGGTCACTGAATTCCTTATACAAGCATTTGCAATTATGGGTGTGCCATAAACAATAAAAACAGACAATGGACCTGCATATACTTCTAAACTTTTTGCACACTTTCGTGCACAGTATAAGATTTTACATACCACTGGCATCCTTTAATCCTCAAGGACAGGCAATAGTAGAGAGGAAAAACAGAGACATTAAGACTCTCTTCCAAAAACAAAAGAAAGTGGCAGCCATAGGTAACCATAGAGAATTTGTAAATTTAGTTCTTTATACTATTAATTTCTTGATCTTTGACAAAGATGCAATGGCTCTGGCAGACAGGTTTTATAACCCACCAAAAGGGCAATGTCCAGTGCGAGCAGCTCCACTGTCTTTAGATAATCCTCAGGTAATATGGAGAAACCCAGAAAGTGATGAATGGAAGGGACCAGACAGGTTAACTGCTTGGGGGAGAGGTTTTATTTGTATCTCTACAGATGGAGAAGGAATCAGATGGTTCTAATGAGCCTTATTCACCTTGTCCATCAGAGAGAGATGGAGCAGACCTTTGAAATGAAGAAGACCCAAGAAACATGGGGTCGTTCCATGGATGACTATGCCCACCACTGAAAGAGCATGACAGTTATGGCAACTGACTCATGTCATGAATATGACAATAAAAAATTGTTGGACTTCAAAACCCTCAGGAATCATTGAATTCCCTGAGACATAAGACTGTTATGGGACTTGAAAATCCTCAGGAATTATTGTATTCTCTGAGACATGATAAGATTGTTGCAGGATTTCAAAATCTGCAGGAATCATTGGATTCCCTGACATGTGAAGTAATGGACAATAGATTGGCTTTGGACTATCTCGTGGCTGCTAAAGGAGGCATATGTGTGATTGTTGTTTACATACCCTCCTTCTAGAACTTCTGGAAAATTTTTACAACACTATGTTGATTTATAATTATTTGTTATATCACTACTTAAATGTAAAATTCATGTTTGTTATACCACATTGAGCCTGTACTTGCTGTTGGGAAGAGTCTAATAGCCTGTGCTTTATTGCTATGTGCTAATGTAATACCTCCCATGCTGATGAGTTTGTGCATACATGTTTCTTGTAAGACCTTTCAGCCTTATCTGGCTTGACTCCCCACTTCCCTTTGGTGTTTTTCATCTCTCTTCTTGAGAAGTCAGAGAGGGCATGATCATCTCCTTTTTAGTGCTTTCACCTCCCTTCCTGAGACGTCAAGGATGATGTGACTTCCTTTGTTCTAAAACAAAAGCAGGAGATGTAAAGGGATGAAACTCTGAATAGTTGCACTGGAATCAGACAACAGAGCACTTAAGGCTAATTACCTATTGGACAGTAACTCTATTAGCATATCCTTGGAAAAATGGCCCTTTTTACTATTCCATGCTGACTCAATCATAGGAGGAATTAGGGAGTTACTTTGGAGGAGGATGAGGAGAAGAGAGGTTGGTGAAGAGTTGTGGCAGTTTTGTCCATCTCCTTCACTTTCCCCCCTAAAGACCAAAGACTTTTGCTTATCCTGATTCTGGATGATTCTGAGACCTCCGGGGAGCTAACTTGGACTTTACAGAAAATAAAGAAAATAACAGATTCAAATGAGTGGTTTTAAAATATCTTCCCTATGTACTCACATTGTTAACTTTTAAGAGCAGAAATCAAAATCAACACAAAATTAGAATATAGGATAAAAATGGGAAGAATTTTCTCCATGGAATTCTAGAGGTTTATCCCAACCATTTAAAGCATATGATTGATTTCTGGAAATTAAATTTGATACACATATAAAACAATCACCAAAATAGTTGGGGGCAACAAAGTCCAGGAAACACTTGCAAAATAATCTTGTCAAATGAAAAGATATCAGTAGCTACCAATGCATGTAAAGATTTTATGAAATCTTGAAGAAAATATAAGAAGGTAATAATTAGATTTCAAAGTAGGACAGCTAAGTGGTACAGTAATTAGAATGCCATACCTGGAGTCAAGAAGACTCATCTTTCTAAGTACAAATCTGTTCTCAGACACTTACTAGCTATGTGACCCTAAGCCAGTCACTTGACCCTGTTTTCCTCAGTTTCCTCATTTGTAAAATGAGCTAGAGAGAAAAATGGCAAAGTATCCAATATCTTTACCAAATAAATCCCCAATGGCATCACAAAGAGGCAGACAAAGCTGAAATGACTGAGCAAAAACAAGAGGACTTCAAAAAATGTTTTTCTATATTATTTTCAGACATATACATTAAATGGAAATAATATATTATCTATCTTCAATTGACTGATGATCAAAAGATATGAACAGACAATTTTCAGATGATGAAATTAAAGTTGTCTATAATTATATTTTTTAAAAAAATTCTAAGTTACTACTGATCAGAGAAATACAAATTAAAAACAACTCTGAGGTATCAACTCACACCTCTTGGATTGGCTAAAATGACAGGAAGAGACAATAATAAATGTTGGAGGGAATGTGGAGAAATTGTGACACTAATGCATTGTTGGTAGAGTTGTGAAATAATCCAATTAGTCTGGAGAGTAATCTGGAGCTATGCCCAAAGAGTTATAAAACTTTGACCCAGCAGTGCCATAACTGGGTCTGTATCCTAATGAAATCATAAAGAAGGGAAGAGGATCCACATGTGCAAAAATGTTTGTAGCAGCTCTTTTTGTGGTAGCAAAGAATTACAAAATGAGTCGATGCCCATCAGTTGGGGAATGGCTGAATAAGTTGTTTTATATGAAGGTAATGGAGTATTATCGTTCTGCAAAAAATGATAAACAAGTTGGTTTTAGAAAGGATTGCAAAGATTTATATGAACTGATGCTGAGTGAAACAAGCAGAACCAGGAATACATTGTACATAATAATATCAAGAATGTGTGATGATCAACTATGAAAGATTTGGTTCTTCTTAGTGAAATGCCATTTACATCCAGAAAAAAGAACTAAGGAGATTCAATATAAATCGATATATGCTATGTTCACTTCTTTTTTCTGCTTTTTTTTAATCTCTCATGGTTTTTTCCATTTTGCTCTGATTTTTCTCTCCCAACATGATTCATATGTGTTAAAAATAAATTTTAAAAAAGAACATATTATCCATTTTGTCTACTATGTATTATTTTTTAAAAGAAGCTTGCAAAACTAAACATAATACAAAAGGCCCTCTTCAATTATGCAGTTTTACACACATATGTTAAAATGATAGAGAATTCTATAACAGCTGTGACCACAGACATAAGTTTCTTCAATGATCCACTGAGTATTAACATCAAGTGAGCCATAAAACATGCAGACATATGCTCACATAAAGTGTTCTCCAGCTCCATGAAGGATGTTTTGCACAGATAGCAAATGGAAATGTAATCCCTTATCTAACTTCAGATGTTTCTTCTTGCAGATGACAGTACTAACTGAAGCAAATCTTGAAAAAACTCAACAAGGTCTTCTCATTGAAATTCATTAGAATAAGATTTGTTCTAAGGCAATTGACCTAGAAAACAAAAACTTAAAATATACTAAATTGCATTTGTATGTTGTCTGAATTACAACTTCCAATTAAACAAATAACCTGTTTAGTTTTTAAAAACTAATTAATCAGCATTTAAGTACCTACTATTTTCCAGGTACTCTGCAGGCACATCACACTCCCTTGTGAATATTAATACAAAACAAGATAAACAGAACTACCCAAGTCAGAGACCACAGTGTAGCAAGGTGTGCAACTGAACACACCCATAGTCTCCTATCTGTCTGCCAAAATGAATTGCATGATTGGGAAAATTATATCTTGAGTTATATTATTTGAATTACCTTAAATCTCCTAAAATATTATTAGGTAAAATTATGATTACCAAATTAATATCTAAAAGTCTTATAAAACATCTCCTTTTCAAATGTGACTTTTTCTGATTTTTATGTATGTTCCTCGATGTCTGAAAATGTAGTCTCCTATATGTCATTTTATCAATTGTTGAGAATATTTTCTATGATTATTATCTGTCAGTCAATATTGACTAAAGACCTTCTCTGGGCTAGGTATTGTGCTAAGCACCATCTAGTTTATATAAAAATGTACTTTGCAAACATATTTATTTTCCTTAATAAAAATGCATTTGAGAATGTGAATCTTTCAGATTTTACTACAACTATCTTGGGATAATAGAATAAGAATAATGGACATAAAACTGGAAGGACCTTAGAGATCATCAAGGATAATTTTCTCACTTTGTAACTTGAAAGTTGCAAGACTTTGTCCAAAGTCAAACAGGAAGTGGCAAAAGCATGACTTGAATCCTGGTCCCAAGAATGGAAATTCAGAGTCTTTTAAGCTGCCTATTCAACAATGAAATATAAGATTAATAACAGGTCTTTTGGTTTCCAGAGAAGTGAGCATACAATTATACGTGTCAGGTTTCCACTCAACTTTGCAGAACATGAAAATTAGTTAATGTTTCAACTATAAGGAGTTACTAAGCCACTTCAAACTGAGTTTCTCTTGCTACAAATATTTATTTGCTTGGAGGAGGTTTAATGTAATATTAATTCTTTTGTAAAGTGTATAATAAATTTATTATATATTTTAGAGCCAGTGAGGCATAAGTGAAAGTTGGCTTCCAATTCTGCTTCTAACCATATGATCCTGGAAAAATTATTAAGCTTCTATGTTAACTTCTTAGGACACTGAGTTTTCAGGGTTCTTGGTGAAGAAAGTTCCCTTGGTGAAGAAAGGAGAACGTCATTCTATTTTTGGGAAATCATAAATGTTTTGCATATTTTCAATTGCTAAAATAACTTTAGTAAGGAAAAATAAAACTTTTCTAATAATGTTTTATCAGTATGTGAAGCTTACTTAGTGTATGGATTTAAGGAAGAAAAGTTTTGATGTGTTGTAAGAACATATCTACCTCCATAAAAGTTTATACTGATAGGATCATAGGCCCTTTTTTCAATCTTTACATAGTGTAAAGCAAGTTTTGTTAGGATTACTAGGTGCTAACTGGGTTGCCTAATTTAGTATGGTACTTAACAATTATCTAGCTCACACCTTTAGTTCACACCTTTAGTTCAAACCTTTAAAGGAGTTTACACCTTTAAAAGGAGCTTGCTCATTGGTCTGTAAGAAGTTCTCACAAGCCCTGGGAGGATAAAAGGCGCCGACATTGAGTCTGGAAGGAGGCAGTCTGGAAGGAGGCAGTCTGGAAGAAGTTAGAGTCTGGAAGGGTCAGTCTGGATTGGGTTAAGGACAAGACTACCCAGGAGAACTCAGGGAAGCTGGAAAAGATTCAGAGCCAGGATTCAGTAAGAAAGTGATTCGAGATTCTATCTTCATGCTGACTGGAGGCTTTGGATTTAGAGGGAGCTAGAGACTGAAGCTGGCTGGAGAGATTCTGACAGGAAAAGATTCAAGACTTTGAAAGACACAATACAGAACTAAAGCCAAGGCTGCCTCCCCAGAAACTCCCCAAGAGATCTCCTTCCAGAGAGCAATTGCAAATCTAGAGACAATAGTACCTTAAAAAGTTTCATCCTTATTATTCAATGGCAAGTTTCCAGATGTCAGAAATATGTGTCTGACTTGCTATGCAAAATAACTTGGTACATAAAATAGAAATCAATTAAATTATGGTCTCAGTACATGATTAGAAGATAAATTTCATTTTTAATTTTTGTTACTAACCAAAGTAACTGTGATTTAGTAAATATGGAATACTACCATGTAAATATAAATATAAATTTTCTCTTCCCACAATAGAATTTGCAATTTTCCTCTCACTTAGTAGGTGTATCTTAGTCTTAGGAGATGTCTGAGGAACATAGATGGTAAATGATTTATATAAGATTACATGGGTATCAATTGCCAGAGATTTTAAGATCAGATCTTTCTTATTAACACCATACTGCAGAGATATTTTTACCTCTTTGTCAACAATTACTTATTAACTGATTATCAATAACACCCATTAATATATAAGATCTAACCACTAATATTCCATTCTTATGTACAAAGATTGTGTTTAAAAGCACTTTAAAACATCATCCAGCAGCTACATGTGTGAGTACTTTGGATTGATTACTCCCAAACAATTCCAAATTATAAATTTTTTTTAAAAGTATGTATTTGATATCTTAGAGAAGTTGCAACATCAACATGGTATTCTGTTTTAATGTTCTCAACAAATAAATGAAGGGAGAAAAAATGAAAAGCCTGAGCTCCATGATTGATTGGACATTTAAATAAATCCACTACAGATTGAGACAAATGCACCAAGTGTGTGTGTTTCAATCACCACATCGTCACACAATTGAATAAACACACATGTACAATGTGAGGCCTAATTGAGTGCAGCAAGTACATTTATTTTCGTTGACTGCACTATTGCATATCCTAGCAAATGCACTGTGTTCACTTTGGTGTAACTAAAGTTGTGCCCTGCCATACTCAGCCTCAAATCATATCCTGACCTCTGCTAGAACACAACTGTCTTTGTGTCTAAATGATTTCAATGACATTTATCATTACTTCACCATATCTAATGGGGGTAAAGGAAGGGACTTGTATGCAGATGTTACCTAGCTAATCTTAAGTGTCCCTTAGTTATGAGATATTTTAAAAAAGAGAAAATGATATTAAAATATTTCAAAATGTTTTCTTTAGAGAATGTCATTGTGGTCACAGTTTAGTTGAAACAAATGAGTTCATTTATTTCTGAAGAATTTTTTTTGATGACTTATATCTGGAACTTATGGTCACAGCTTTTTTCAGAATTATATACTAACCTTGTTTTCTTCATCTTCTTTGGATTTGTTTTCACAGTTTTCATGAGTTTATGCAGGCATCTTGTGAATGCATGCACATTTGAGGGTAAAATGTAACTATTTACTCAAAAATCCCGTACAAAACTGAACAGGTTATTTCTTGCTTTCTTCATGATCAATTTATATAAGTGTTTCTATATGGAAGTATTATCATATACAGAATTTGATGTGATTTTCATTAGTAACATCTTGAAGGATAGAAAAGAAACCATCAACAGAAAGCTAAATAATGTCACTTTGATCCACCATGTAAGTTTATTAACATATTTCATTTCTTAGGTATTATGAATAAAGAATTCTTAGTAGCACTTTACCACGAAATACGCCAATCAAGTAATTTTCAGTTGCTCAAGCATTATATAGTCATGTCTAACTCTCCCTGATCCCATCTGGGATTTCTTTGCAGTACTTTTGGAGTGGCTTGCCAGTTCTTTCTCCAGGTCATTTTACAGAGGAGGAAACTGAGGAAAAGAAGGCTAAGTGACTTGTTCAGGTTTAGAATGCTAGTATCTGAAACCAGATTTGAACTCAGGTAGATGAGCCTTCCTAACTCTAGGCTGGGCACTCCATTCACTGTTCTCCCTTCAAGTATATTAGGAGGGGGGATTTTTTTTTCAATTTTCATTTGTCTTTAGTAGGAATGAGTGGCTTTTAGCTGCTACTACACACATTTATGTTTTTTCCTCCTTTTTAAAGATGCTTTATTAGTCTGAGAATCTTATCTATTCAGCTTCATTTCATATCAATTAAGGAAATTTAAAAGTCTTTCAGCATTATGGATATATATTGTCAAACCTTCTTGACAGGTAGATGATTTGGAATGAACTGACTAATCAATTTAATTTTTAAAATAAATTAATATGTTAAAGCAAATCAGTCACATTAATTGTTGAATGGTGGGTAGACTTTCACAGAAAAGAAAAATTGAATGTTAACCTCATATGCTTAGCTTTATCTAGATTATATCCTGTATAACCAATTAAAAAGTGACAAGTTCAATGATTTGTCCAGTCATGATGCCAAAAGACTGATTTTACTCACTTAGGTGGAGAGTGATTTGGGTGTTATAATATTTTAAAGTATCATCTATTGACAGTACTTTCATGTACTAAATTTAGAAATTCCATTTCTAAATAGGTTTAGATCAGAGAAAGATATTCTTGTTTGGTTGTCATTTATTTAAAGTTTTCTTTAAAGTCCTTTTCTTTTTCACAGACACTTTCAGCATCTTCTTTTAAATGTATAGGCTATACATGGAAACAGAAAAGCTTATTGTCCTTTGTAATAGCAAAAAGAACAAAGTAAAATTTTACATGCTAGAAGTTAGTCAACATTTTTTACTTAAAGACAGATTTTTTTGAGAGAAATTGGACTAGTTATAGTTTCTGCCATTTCACATCTAAACAAAAACAGATCTAATCATATAAACAGTAAAATAGTAAGACATTGTGGATGAAGAATGGAGTTTAGTTACAGAAAGGAGCAGATGCAGATTCTGCTTACACTACTAAATAAGTAAGCTTGCATAAATAAATTAATTTCTAAGAACTTTAATTTCCTTAAATCTATAAAATGGGGACAAAAATGTCAGAATTACTTACTCTTCTTACATAACTGATGAAAGTTCAAAATGAGATAATCTGAATAAAGTACTTCCCAAATGTTAGAGTGCTATTATTACTTTTATTCCAAATATTCTTGCTAATATGCATTTTCTAAATGATACATTAAATGTTTTCCCTTCTCCGGATAAGAACATCTATTGGAAAATCTCTGTCCTTTACAAGTTAAACATTATAACTTGGCATCACAAATTTAATATAAAAGAGCACCAAAATATATTTTGGTTTAATTATTTTAATGAGATATTTTAATTTCAATTTTAGCCATTTCTTTTCCCATGACTTTTGCTTGAGATGAACAAGAAATTATTAAAAGCTGGAAAACAAGTAGGTGTTTCAATAGATGAAGGGAAATGAGTTTTTGCCTATCTAAGAATTATAGAAATCAGGTCTTCCACTGAAGCAAATCCCTAGAAAGATAAAACTGAAGAATCTCCCTTCAACAGGCACCACAGATGGTTGACAGAGAGATGACAAATGAGTTGCTATTTGGTTGGACTAATGGGCATTATCATGTTAATGGCTTTGTATGGTGCAGTTTGAGAGTCTTGTGGGTTAAGAAAAGTGTAGGTATGTATCCTATTTCTTCCACTTTTTTCCCTTTTATTAATGTTATCTTATTTTGCTTATTTTAACTTCTTTTTTTTTTTTAATTTAATTTTATTTTATTTTTTATTTTATTTTATAATTATAACATTTTTTGACAGTACATATGCATGGGTAATTTTTTACAACATTATCCTTTGCACTTACTTCTATTCAGATTTTTTCCCTTCCTCCCCCAACCCCCTCCCCCAGATGGCAAGCATTCTTATATATGTTAAATATATTACAGTATAATTTAGATACAATATATGTGTGTAGAACCGAATTTTTTTGTTGCACAGGAAGAATTGGATTCAGAAGGTAAAAATAACAGTTTACATTCATTTCCCAGTGTTCCTTTTCTGGATGTATCTGGTTCTGTCCATCATTAATCAATTGGAATTGGATTAGCTCTTCTCTATGTTGAAGAAATCCACTTCCATCAGCATACATCCTCGTACAGTATCATTGTTGAAGTGTATAATGATCTTCTGGTTCTGCTCGTTTCACTCAGCATCAGTTGATGTAAGTCTCTCCAAGCCTCTCTGTATTTCTCCTGTTGGTCATTTCTTATAGAACAATAATATTCCATAACATTCATATACCATAGTTTACCCAACCATTCTCCAATTGATGGACATCCATTCATCTTCCAGCTTCTAGCCACTATGAAAAGGGCTGCCACAAACATTTTGGCACATACAGGACCCTTTCCCTTTTCTAGTAGTTCCTTGGGGTATAAGCCCAGTAGTAGTATGGCTGGGTCAAAGGGTATGCACATTTTGATAACTTTTTGGGCATAATTCCAGATTGCTCTCCAGAATGGTTGGATTCTTTCACAACTCCACCAACAATGCATCAGTGTCCCAGTTTTCCCACAGCCCCTCCAACATTCATCGTTATTTGTTCCTGTCATCTTAGCCAATCTGACAGGTGTGTAATGATACCTCAGAGTTGTCTTAATTTGCATTTCTCTGATCAATAGTGATTTGGAACACTCTTTCATGTGAGTGGAAATAGTTTTAATTTCATCATCTGAAAATTGTCTGTTCATATCCTTTGACCATTTATCAATTGGAGAATGGCTTGATTTCTTATAAATTAAAGTCAATTCTCTGTATATTTTGGAGATGAGGCCTTTATCAGAACCTTTAACTGTAAAAATTTTTTCCCAATTTGTTACTTCCCTTCTAATCTTGTTTGCATTAGTTTTGTTTGTGCAGAAACTTTTTAATTTGGTGTAATCAAAATGTTCTATTTTGTGATCAATAATGGTCTCTAGTTCTCCCTTGGACACAAACTCCTTCCTCCTCCACAAGTCTGAGAGGTAAACCATCCCATGTTCCTCCAATTTATTTATGATTTCGTTCTTTATGCCTAAATCTTGGACCCATTTTGATCTAATCTTAGTATGTGGTGTTAAATGTGGGTCCATGCCTAGTTTCTGCCATACTAATTTCCAGTTTTCCCAGCAGTTTTTGTCAAATAATGAATTCTTATCCCAAAATTTGGGATCTTTGGGTTTGTCAAAGATTAGATTGCTATTTTTATTCACTATCTTGCCCTGTGAACCTAACCTATGCCACTGATCAACTAGTCTATTTCTTAGCCAATACCAAATGGTTTTGGTGACTGTTGCTTTATAATATAGCTTTAAATCAGGTACACTTAGACCACCTTCCTCTGACTTTTTTTTCATTAGTTCCCTTGCAATTCTCGACCTTTTATTCTTCCATATGAATTTTGTTGTTATTTTTTCTAGGTCATTAAAATAGTTTCTTGGGAGTCTGATTGGTATAGCACTAAATAAATAGATTAGTTTGGGGAGTATTGTCATCTTTATTATATTCGCTCGGCCTATCCAAGAACATTGAATGTCTTTCCAATTATTTAAATCTGACTTTATTTTTGTGGCAAGTGTTTTGTAATTTTGCTCATATAATTCCTGACTCTCCTTTGGTAGATATATTCCCAAATATTTGATACTATCGACTGTTATTTTGAATGGAATTTCTCTTTGTATCTCTTGCTGTTGGATTGTGTTGGTAATGTATAAAAATGCTGAGGATTTATGTGGATTTATTTTGTATCCTGCGACTTTGCTAAAATTCTGAATTATTTCTAATAGCTTTTTAGCAGAGTCTTTGGGGTTCTCTAAGTATACCATCATGTCATCTGCGAAAAGTGACAATTTGATTTCTTCATTTCCTACTCTAATTCCTTGGATCTCTTTCTCGGCTCTTATTGCCAAGGCTAGAGTTTCTAGTACTATATTGAATAGTAATGGTGATAGTGGGCAACCTTGTTTCACTCCTGATCTTATAGGGAAAGGTTCTAGTTTATCACCATTACATATGATGTTTACTGAAGGTTTTAAATATATGCTCCTTATTATTTTAAGGAATAGTCCATTTATTCCTATACTCTCAAGCGTTTTTAGTAGGAATGGATGTTGGATTTTATCAAATGCCTTTTCTGCATCTATTGAGATGATCATATGGTTTTTATTAATTTGATTATTAATATGGTCAATTATACTAATAGTTTTCCTAATATTAAACCAGCCCTGCATTCCTGGTATAAATCCCACTTGGTCATAGTGTATTATCCTGGGGATGATTTTCTGAAGTCTATTTGCTAATATCTTATTTAAGATTTTAGCATCAATATTCATTAAGGAAATTGGTCTATAGTTTTCTTTCTCAGTTTTCGATCTACCTGGTTTAGGTATCAGTACCATATCTGTGTCATAGAAGGAATTTGGTAGGACTCCTTCAATCCCTATTTTTTCAAATAGTTTACATAGCATTGGAGTTAGTTGTTCTTTAAATGTTTGGTAGAATTCACCTGTAAATCCATCTGGTCCTGGGGACTTTTTCTTAGGAAGTTGGTTGATAGCTTGGTCTATTTCTTTTTCTGAGATGGGACTATTTAGACTACTTATTTCTTCCTCTGTTAATCTGGGCAAGCTATATTTTTGAAGGTATTCTTCCATTTCATTTAAGTTATCGAATTTATCGGCATAAAGTTGAGCAAAGTAGCTCCTAACTATTGTTCTAATTTCCTCTTCATTAGTGGTGAGTTCACCCTTTTCATTTTCAAGACTATCAATTTGCTTTTTCTCTTTCCTTTTTTTAATCAGGTTTACTAAGGGTTTGTCTATTTTGTTGGTTTTTTCATAAAACCAACTCTTAGTTTTATTAATTAATTCAATAGTTTTTTTACTTTCAATTTTATTAATCTCACCTTTTATTTTTTGAATTTCAAGTTTTGTGTTTGTCTGGGGGTTTTTAATTTGTTCCTTTTCTAGCAATTTTAGTTGTAAACCCAATTCGTTGGCCCTCTCTTTCTCTATTTTATGCAAGTAGGCCTGTAGAGATATAAAACTTCCCCTAATTACTGCTTTGGCTGTATCCCACACATTTTGGTATGATGTCTCATTATTGTCATTTTCTTGGGTGAAGTTATTAATTATGTCTATGATTTGCTGTTTTACCCAATCATTCTTTAGTATAAGATTATTTAGTTTCCAATTATTTTTTGGTCTATTTTCCCCTGGCTTTTTATTAAATGTTATTTTGATTGCATTATGGTCTGAAAAGGATGCATTTACTATTTCTGCCTTACTGCATTTGATTTTGAGGTTTTTATGCCCTAGTATATGATCAATTTTTGTATAGGTTCCATGAACTGCTGAGAAGAAAGTATATTCCTTTCTGTCTCCATTTAGATTTCGCCAAAGATCTATCATATCAAACTTTTCTAGTATTCTATTTACCTCTTTGACTTCTTTCTTATTTATTCTGTGGTTTGATTTATCTAATTCTGATAGTGCAAGGTTGAGATCTCCCGCTATTATAGTTTTGCTATCTATTTCCTCTTGCAGCTCTCTTAATTTCTCTTTTAAGAATTTAGATGCTGCACCACTTGGTGCATACATGTTTAATATTGATACTGCTTCACTATTGATGCTTCCCTTTAGCAGAATATAATGCCCTTCCTTATCTCTTTTAATTAGATCAATTTTTGTTTTTGCTTGATCTGAGATGAGGATGGCTACTCCTGCTTTTTTGGTTTTGCCTGAAGCATAATAGATTCTGCTCCACCCTTTTACTTTTAGTTTGAATGTCTCATCCTGTTTCAGGTGTGTTTCCTGTAAACAACATATAGTAGGATTATTTTAACTTCTTAAATGAACTGGCTGAAGCAGAACTAAAGGTATACTTAACTTTAACATCTAGGTTTCATTCTTTGAGATGCAAATTAATGCAGCTCTGACATGTCCTTCCATTGCCTTTGTGAATCCAGTTGCCTCATCATCCTGTGTCTATTTGGTTGCAATCGCTTTTGAAATCTGACATATTGATCAAGAGTTTAGCCTTCGTAACTACTGCATATATATCAAGTGTTGTTGATGGTGCTGGGTCACATTTAATGGTGAGATGATCCTATACCCAATGAGGATAACTCCTGTCACTCACATGAGTTTATTCTGCTAACCTTTTTTAGTGTATGTGTAGGAAAAAAGATAGTGGGTTTAAATAGGACCTAATTCAAAACGTAGATGTATTTAAGGGCCCCACACCTACAAACTAAAATCTTTTCAAGGCTCCAAAATAACTTGTACATTTACAAAAAGGCAAAATAAATATGGTTTTATGTTGGATTTTAAAAGAGTTAGCAAATGTCTGGCTACTTTTCAAAAATGATATATTTTTTGGGGAGGAGACAAATGCTTTAAACAGAAAATGTTTACATGATAGCTGGGATTTTTTAACTTTAAAGTAAATATTTCACTCTTGCAAAATTTTTTCTTCCAGATTTTTCTAGGCCTCCTCTTCCTTCATCCCATAGAGAGCAAGCAATCCAATATAAGTTAAGCATGTTCAATTCTTCTAAACATATATATTTCCACATTTTTCATGCTGACCAAAAAAAAATCAAATCAAAAAGAAAAAAATGAGAAAGAATAAAAAACAAGTAAATAACAAAAAAAAAAAAAAAACAAAAAAACAAAATACTATGTTGTAATCCATATTCAGTCCTCATAGTCTTCTTTCAGGATGCAGATGCTTTTCTCCATCACAAGTCTATTAGAATTGGCATAAATTATCTCATTGTTGAAAAGAGTCATGTCCATCACAGTTGATCATCACATAATCTTCCTGTTGCTGTATACAATGTTTTCTTGTTTCTACTTATTTCACTTGTCATCAGTTTATGTAAGTCTTTCCAGGCCTTTCTGAAATCATCCTGTTGATCATTTCTTATAGAACAATATTATTCCATAACATTCATTAACCATAATTTGTTCAACCATTCTCCAACTGATGAACATCCACTCAATTTTGAGTTCCCAGTTAATATAAAAAGCTGCTAAAAACATTTTTGCATTTACCTTTTTTATGACCTAATAGGGACATTGGAGGCACAGTTTGATACCCTTTGGGCATATTTCCAAATTGCTCTCCAGAATTGTTGGATCAGCTCACAAATCCACCAACTTTATTATATTGTTAGTTCCAGTTTTATACTATTATATTATTATTAGTGTCCCAGTTTTCCCGCATGCCCTCCAATGTTTATCATTATTTTTTTCCTCTCATCTTAGCCAAAATGAAAAAAATATGAAGTGGTTGCTCAGAGTTGTCTTAATTAGCATTTCTCTGATCAAAAGTGATTTAGAGCACTTTTTATATAACTAGAAATGGCTTTGATTTCTTCATCTAAAAATTGTCTATTCATATCCTTTGACCATTTATAAATTGGAGAACGGCTTGTATTCTTATAAATTTTAGTCAATTCTCTATATATTTTAGAAAAAAAGATTTTTTATCTGAACTCATATGTAAATTTCCCCCAATTTCTGGTTTCCTTAAAATCTTGATGACTTTGGTTTTGTTTGTTCAAAACCTTTTTGACTTAATATAATCAAAATAATCCATTTTATATTTCATAATGTTCTCTAGTTCTTCTTTAATCATAAATCCCTTCCTTCACAGATCTGAGAGGTAAATTAGGGTTCCCCTAATTTGATTACAGTATTACCCTTTATATCTAAATGATGAACCCTTTGATCTTATCGTGGTATAGAGTGTTAGATGCTGGTCAATGTCTAGTTCTTTCCATCTTATTTTGCAATTTTCCCACTAATTTTTGTCAAATAGAGAATTTTTATACCAGACATTGTAGTCTTTGGATATATTAAACATTCCATTACTATCATCATTAATTATTGTGGCTTATGAATATAGCCCATTCCACTGAACCACTTCTCTATTTCTTAGCCAGTACCAAAAGGTTTTGATGACCACTGTTTATAATATAGTTTCAGGTCTGATACAGCTAGGCCACCTTCCTTTGCATTTTTTCCATTAATTTTGTTGAAATTTTTGACCTTCAAAACAAGTTTATGATTTAGACATAAAGAATTATATTATAAGAAAATTAGAAGAACAAAGGATAGTTTACCTCTCAAATCTGTGGAGAAAGAAAAAAAATTTGTGACCAAAGAAGAACAGAAGTCCATTATTGAACACAAAATAGATAATTTTGATTATATTAATTTAAAAAGTTTTTGTACAATCAAAACCAATATAAACAAGATTAGAAGGGAAAAAATAAGCTGGGAAACATTTTTTACATTCAAGGGTTCTAATAAAGGTCTCATTTCTAAAACATATAGATAATTGACTCAAATTTATAAGAATACAAGCCATTCTCCAATTGATAAATGGTCAAAGGATGTGAATAGACAATTCTCAGATGAAAACAAATTGAAACCATTTCAAGTTATATGAAAAGGTGCTCTAAATCACAATTGATCAAAGAAATGCAAATTAAGACATCTTTGAGGTACCATTAAATTCCTCTCAGATTGGGTAAGATGACAGGGAAAGAAAATGATGAATGTGGGAGGAGATGTAGGGAAACTGGGTCACTAATACGTTGTTGTTGGAGTTGTGAACTGATTCAACTCTTCTGGAGAGCAATTTGGAATTATGCCCAAAAGGCTATCAAAAAGTGCATACCCTTTGATCCAACAGTGTTTCTATTGGGCTTATATCCCCAAAAGAGATATGCAAAAATGTTTTGATAATCCTTTTTATAGTGGCAAGAAATTGGATACAGAGTGGATGCCCATCAATTGGAGAAGGGCAGAATAAGTTATGGTGTATAAATGTTATGGATTTTTTAAATAATAAATGATCAGTAGGATGATTTCAGAGAGCTTTGGAGAGACTTACATGAACTGATGCTAAGTGAAATCAGCAGAACTAGGAAAACATTGTACATGGCAACAAGATTATGTGATGATCAATTCTGATGGATATGTTTTTGTTCAACAGAGATGATTCATCCCAGTTCCAATGATTTTGTGATGAAGAGAGTCAGAGAAAGAACTGGGAAAAGAGGATTTATCACAACAAAGCATTTTCACTTTTTTTGTTGTTGTTTGCTTGTGTTTTGTTTTTGTTCTATTTTTTTTTCCTTTTTGATCTGATTTTTCTTGTGCAGCAAGATAATTATACAAATATATGTGCATATATTGGATTTAACATATATTTTAACATGTTTAACATATATTGGATTGTTTGCTGTCTAGAGGAGAGAATGGGAGAAGGGACGAAATTTGGAACGCAAGGTTTTACAAGAGTCAATGTTGAAAACTAATCCATGCATATGTTTTGAAAATTTTAAAAAAAATTGTGACCTTTTATTTTTCCAGATGAATTTTCTTATTTTTTTTCTAGCTCTATGCAACACTTTCTTGACAATTTGGTATGGTTCTGAATAAGTAGATTAATTTAGGTTTGTAATGTCCAGACTAGCTTTTTGGAGGATCTCTGGACGAGCTTTGGTCTTAGGTGGAGAAGTGATGAAGGCAGGAGAGCCACCACAAGGATGGTCAAAAGGATGGAGTCTGGAGACTAGAGTCTCTGAGTCTGAGATCCAGCTCAAGCACACACTCTCATTTCCAGTCTTCTCAACCTTTAACTTCCTTAATACAATTATATCACTACAGCACACTGAGCATGTGCCAATTGTAGAACCATTACATCACCATATCACACTAAGTATATGCCAACTAGAGTGATTACATCATTATATCACAGTAAGTATATGTGAACTAGAGATCCATTATCTCATCAGTCCCAATGAGTAAACACTCTGCTGTAAGTATTCTTGTTTCAAATATAACTTTCTCAGAGTTTTGTTAAGGACCATGCCTAGGTAAAAGGGCAGGTCAATTCTCCAAAAGCCTCCACAGCTGTGGATCATAACATCTGAAAGAGTTGGAAGGCAGCCTTTGCTGACACAGGTGTTGCTTGTGGACTGGGGATGAAATGAATTGGAGGGGAGAGTGAAGAGGAGAAAGGTCATACAACACAACTGCCTCTCAGTCAGAGAGGTGAGATAATGCAACTGCCTTTCAGTCTCCTTATATCATTATCATCCACTCACATGAAGAGATTCATTCTACAGGTCTGAGTTAGACCTTCAGCAACTACTTGTAGGTGGCTCCTATATTACAACAAGAGTTCCCCACTATCTGTGGTGCTCTACAGGTTGAATTGTCATTTTTATTATATTAACATGTCCAACCTATGAGCATTTTGATACTCTTCCAGTTGTTGAGGTCTAATTTTATTTGTGTGAAAAGTGTTTTGTCATTGTGTTCTTATAGTGCCTGGTTTTATATTGACAGATAGACCTCCCACATATTTTATATTATCTACAGTTATTTTAAAGAAATTCTTCTTTCTTTGTCTTGGTACTAGACTTTATTGGTGACATATAGAAATGTTGATGATTTATGTGGATTTCATTTGTATCTTGCAACTTTAATGCTAATGTTGTTTATTGTTTCTAATAATTTTTTAGTTGATTCTTTAGCATTTTCTAAGTACACCACCATATCATCCTGGAGATTTTTTTCTTAGAGAGTTCTTTAATAGCTTGTTCTATTTCTTTTTCTAAAATGAGAATATTTAAGTAATTTATTTCCTCCTCTGTTAGTCTGGGCAATTTTGTAAGTATTCATCCATTTAATTTAGATCATTAAATATTTTGGCACACACTTGGGCAAAATAGCTCATAATTAGTAATAGTTATAATTAATATAATATAATTAATTTCCTCTTAATTGGTGGAAAGTTCACTGTTTTCATTTTTGTTACTGGAAATTTGATTTTCTTTTTTCTAATCAAGTCAGCCAAGAGTTTATCCAGTTTGTTGGTTTCTTTCCTAAAATCAATTCTTAGTTTTGTTTATAGTTTTCTTATTTTCAATTTTATCAATCTTCCCTTTGATTTTCAAAATTTCTAACTTGGTATTTTAATGGGGGGCATTAATTTGTTCTTTTCTTAGCTTTTTTAGTTATATACCCAAATCTTTGATCTTTTCTTTCTCTATTTTATTCAAATAAGCATCTGGAAATATAGCATTTCCTCTAAAAACTACTATAAATTCATCCTATGAATTTTAACATGATGACTCATTATTGTCATTTTCTTGGATGAAATTCCATTTCCAATTTTCAAAGAGCCATTTTCTTCTTTAAGATTCTTTTTCTCCTTTTCTAGTTAGTTTACTTTCTTTTTTATAATCTTCTTGTTTTTCTTGGGTTATCCTTATTTTTCTTAATTTCCTTGGTCTCTTTCATTTTCTTTTTAAAGTCTTTTTTGAATTCTTCTATAAATTCTTTTTGGGCAGGTAACTATTTAAAATTATTTTGGGATAGAAGAAGCTTTTTAAACTTCAGTATCCTTATCTAAATATGAGGACCATTTGCCCTATTCCCACAGCAACTTTATATGGTTGGATTCTTTCTTCGTTGTTGTTGTTGTTTTAAATAAGATTTTCTTACTGTAATCATCTGTAGTCCTAAGGTTAGGGCATGGTGCCTTTGGATTCACTTCAGTTTTCCCTTGTCCTGGAACCCCAAATCAAGAATTTTATCTTCTTATACATGGCTGTAGTCACCAGATACTCTGCCCAACTACTTCTGCACTTACCGACTATGTTTTGTTTCCTTCTCACCCAGGACAATATCTCAACAGCATAACTGTGCCTGGTGTTCCTTATCATTAGAAGTTCTCTCTACCTTCCTAGATTTAGATCCTCAACTTTCCACACTATCAAAAAACTAAAATTTCCTGTGGTTCTGGCTGAGGTTACTTCTTAACCCAGCTAGCCACAGGGTTCCCTACTTGCTGTTTTGGTGGAACTAGCCTGGAGGTGTTTACACTTAATACCAGCCAAACCTACATGCTAGCATTTCTTCTGATATTCTCTGGTTGTTCCAAGAGGACTTCAGTGCTGCTCCAAGTCTTGTTTGTATTTCACTGTATATATTTGCTTCTATGTTTGCAAATTTGTTTTAATATAAAAGCTAATGACTCCATGAGACATAAAGATCAGTCAAACAGAATGAAAAAATAGGAAAAAAAAATCTAACATACCTTATTAAAAACCAATGAAAAAAAGTGACCAGTAAAAAAGATCCAGGAGAAACAATTTAAGAATTTTTGTACTAAATGAAAACCATGATTTTAAAAAAATATGTTGGGTAGCACCTTTCAAGAAATTAAAAAGGAAACCAGTCTTGTTAATCTAGAATAAAAGAATAAAATAATAAGTGAAAAAATCTACTAGAAAAACTCCTAAAAGAAATGCCAAAATGAAAATTCACAGAATATGGTAGTCAAATTTCAGAATTATTAGATTCAGGAGAAAATACTGCATGCAACCAGGAAAAAAAAATAAAAAAATAAAACATTTCACATTTCAAGGAACCACAGGGAGGATTACACAGGACTTGAAATCTTCTATATTAAGGGATCAAAGGCCATGGAATATGATAATCTAAAAGAGAAAGTAGCTTACAATTACCTGAAAAAAATTGAACATAATATTTCAAGGGAAAAGACAGAAATTCAATAAAATAGGGAACTTTCAAAATTTCCTAATGAAAAGATGAGAGCTGAACAGAAAAAATAAATCTTTCAATACAAAAATCAAGAGAAATATAAAAAAGTAAACAGAAAAGAAAAGAATGTATTCAATAAGATTAAGCTGTTTATATTCCTACACAGGAAGAAAATACTTGTAACTCTTCAGAACCGTATCTGTATTAGGGCAGTTAGATATACATATTGTGGTATTAGGACAGTTAGAATGGATATACATAGGTATAGATATAGATAGATAGATAGATAGATAGTTACATATAGCTACCTATATCTACCTATATCTAAATCTATATACACACACACACACACACACACACACACACACACACACACACACACAAAGTGAGAAAGAAAGAGAGAGAGAAAGAGAGAGACAGAGAGAGAGAGAGAGAGAGAGAGAGAGAGAGAGAGAGAGAGAGAGAGAGAGAGAGACTTAGACCTTCTCTAAGTTGAATTTGATGTGATGATATTAAAAAATGAAGATGAGAAAAAAAAAAGATTGAACTGGGGGAAGAGGAAAGGAGAGTCTGAATGGGGCAAATTTTATTAAATAAAGAAGCACAAAAGACCTATTAGAGTGGAGTGAAAGAAGGGATTGGTGAACATTGTTTGACCCTTACTCTCATTTGCTTTGTCCCAAAGAAGGAATTACTTAAACATTCAGTTGGTTATTGAATTTTATCTTATCTTATAGGGAATTAGGAGAGAAAAGGTAAAAAAAAGGGTGGATAGAAGGGAGAGCATATTGAAGCAGGCAGTGGTGAGAAGAAAAATTCTGGTGAGCCTGGATAAATGAAAGGAGAGTGAAAAGCATAATTGAAGACAGGATAAGATAGAGGGAAATACATAATTTTCCTAATTGTGAATATGAATGGGATGATCTCTCCCAGAAAACCTAAGCAGGTAGCAGAGTGTATTAAAAATTAGAATCTTATATGTTTCTTACAAGATACATACTTGAAGCAGGGAACACGCAGAGTAAAGATAGCTGGAGCAAAATATATTATGCTTCAGCTGAAGTAAAAAAAAAAAAAAAAAAAAAAAAATTGCAGAGATAGTGATCCTGATCTAAGACTAAGCAAAAGCAAAAGTAGATTTAATTAAGAGATAAGAAAGAAAATTACATCTTGCTAAAAGGAACCATGGAAAATGAAATATATCAATATTAAGCATTTGTGTGCATGTGTGTATGTGTGTGTGTGTGTGTTTATGTACCAAATAGTATAGCATCCAAATTTTTACGGAAGTGAAGTGAGTTACAGGAAGAAATAGATAGCAAAACTATACTAGTGGGGGACTTCCAGCCTCCTTCTCTCAGAACTAGATAAATTTAACAACAATAAAAAGAAAAAAAAGTTAGGTAGGTGAATAGAATTTTGAAGTTACATGTGATAGGCCTCTGGAGAAAATTAAATGGGGATATGTATTTCTTCTCCTGAGTACATGGCATGAAAACAAAGATTGAGTATGTTTTAGAATATTAAAAACTTCATAATCAAATACAGAAAGACAGATATATTAAATCTATCCTTTTCAGATTATGATGCAATAAAAATATATATGTAATAAATAACCATGGAAAGATGAAATTAATTGGAAATTAAATAATCTAATTTTTAAAATAAATGGGTCCAATAACAAATGACAGAATTAATCAATAAATTCATCCCAGAAAATGACAATAATGAGACCAAATGTCAAAGTTTAAGGGATGCAGCCAAAGCAGTTCTTAGGAAAATATTTATATTTCTAAATGCTTCTATCAATAGGATAGAAAAAGATAAGATCAATGGATTGGATATACAACTAAACAAATTAGAAAATAGACAAAAATAAAATCTCCATGTAAATACCAAATTAGAAATTCTGAAAATTAAAAAAAAAAGTAATAAAAATTGAAAGTAAGAAAAGTATTGAACTACTAAATAAAATTAAGAGTTGGTTTTATGGGGAAAAGAAGCAACAATAAAAAAAGATAATTCTTTGGCTAATTGGATTTAAAAAAAAAAGAAAAAAAGAAAGAAAGAAAACAAATTACCAGTTTCAAAATTGAAAAGAGTAAATACACCAGAAATGAGGAGGAAACCAAAGGAACAATTAGGAGCAATTTTGCTAAATTTCATGCTGATAAATTTTTCAGTCTAAGTGAAAATGGATGGATATTCACTTGCCTATATTAATAGAAGAGAAAATAAAATACTTAAATAAACCCATTTAAACAAAAAATTGAAAAGTTATCATTGAACTTCCTAGGAATAGCTTTCCTGAGACAGATAGATTTACAAGTGAAATCTATAAAATATTAAAAAAACAAAAAAACAAATAAGTCACACTCTAAAATCTATAAAGAAGTTGGAAAGGGAAGGCAATAGGATAAAGTAGAATAAAGAAGGGTATGTAGATTTATAGCAGTGGGACAAAGTAAGTAGATAAATGAGAAAGAGATATAGAAGGAGGGAGGGAAAGTGAAGGAAGAATGACAAGAGAGGGATTTGAATGGGAGGAGGTTACTGTTAAGCAAGACAAATAATTAAGGAGTAGAGAGGAGTTCCAGAGGTGGAGCCAAGATGGTGGAGTAAAGTTAGGAAGCTGCTGGAACTTTCCCATTTTCCCTGGAAAACCCACATGAAAACAAACCTCTGAACAGAATCTGATGGAATGAAACCACTCTGTAGCTCAATATAGAGTGGAAGAACTTCAAAAAAAGTCAGTTTCACTGGGGTGAAAAGGGTGTTCAGCACAGGTCAGATAGACTGGAAAAACCAGTGAGAGGATTTTAATCACAACAAATCAGCAACTAAGACCTTCAGTCGTGGCTCAGTAGAGAAGCTAATCAGTAGGGCAGCTTCCAGTCCCAGCTCAGGAGGCAAATTCTGGAAAAATCAAGCTGTTTCCTGAAAAGATCAGGCAAAGTTATGCCCTACAAACACAAGGGGCCCCTGTGCTCAAAGTCAAAGTTCACAGTTGCATAGGAAGCTTGGGACAGCACTCTACCCCAAGATTAAAAAGGAATCAAAATGCTGGGAAGCAATTTTTATAAACAATATTTCTCATAAAGATATTTTTCATTTCTAAAATATATAGAAAACAGAATCAAATTTATAAGAACATAAGTCACTCCCCAATTGATAGTCAAAATATATTGAATAGGAAGTTTTCAGGTGAAAAAATTAAAACTATCTATTGTCTTATGGAAAAATGTTCTAAATAATTATTGACCTGAAAATGTGTATCAAAACAACTCTGAAGTACCACCTAACACCTATCAGATTTGCTAATATAACAGAAAAGGAAAATGAAAAAATTTGAAGATGTAGGGAAACTAGGACATTAATTCATGTGAAATTATAAATTGATCTAAACATTCTGGAGAACAATTTGGAATTAAATCCAAAGGACAATCAAACTGTTCAAACCCTTTGGTACAGCAATACTACTACTAAATCTGTATTCTAAGAGATTATAAAAAAGGAAAAAAGAACTCACACGTACAAAAATATTTATAGCAGCTCCTTTTGGGGTGGTAAAGAATAGGAAATTCTGGAAATGCCCATGAACTGCAAAATCACTGAACAAGCTGTGGTATATAAATATAAGGAATTCTACTGTGCTATAAAAAATGATGAGCAGGCAGATTTTAGAAAAAAAATCTGGAAAGATTTAGCAATTTCCCCTTATTTTTTTTCTTCTCATGATTTTCTCTCTTTTGTTCTGATTCTACTTTTACAATATGACTTATTTGGAAATATGATTAATATGGTTGTATATGTATAAACCATGTCATAATGATTTCTATCTGGGAGGGATGGGAGGGGATGGATAGGAGGAAGAAAAATTTGGAATTCAAAATCTTAGAAAACTACATATATCAAACTACAAAAATTATTTTATGCAGCTAGAAAAAAATAACAAAGTTCATCTGGAAGAACGAAAGTCAAGAATATCAATGGAATTAATAAAAAAAAATGCTAAGGAAGGTGACCTAACCATACCAGATCTAAAACTATATTATAAAGCAACAATCATTAAATTACATGTAATTAGGAAATAAAAAAATACTATTTCATTGAAAAAATATATTTCTCGGGGAAGTCATATAAATGAAAAGAATTAGGTATAATGAAAATTATCGTCTTCTATTTGAATCTCTTTCTATTGCACCCAGTTCCTATTGCTTTCTCCTCCAAAATATTAGTATAAATTTACATGCATTATGCAATATATGTGTGTGCATAAGTATATGTGTAAGTACATGTTACCTGTATAACATATGTGTATGCATGTACACATATGTTATATATACAAATATACAATTGGAAGTAAATTGTGTATTTATTCCCACTATGTAGTACCAGAAGCATAGTAGGAGCTTAAAAGTGCTTGCTGATTTTATTGATTGATTGAAAGATAAGAGCACTGGAAGTTGCTGTTTCCACTAACAAGCTTTGTTCTGAGCAAGTTATTTGCCCTCTCTGGCCCTCCATTTTTTTATACATAAATTTGAAAGTGGTGGGTGATAGTGAAGATCCTTTTAAATTTTAATATTGTATAATCTGTAGCCATACTAAAATTTAAAGTACCACTCTATAAAAATGAATTGGGATTTAATTAATGATTGACCTGTGAGATTATTTCTATAAGGAACTCCCTGATGAGGAACTTCCCTGAAATTACATGCTTTCTCTGCCACACATAATCTTAGAGTGTGACCAAGAGAACTGAGAGTTTAGATGATTTGCTTTCATTTAGTCAATATTTGTGAGAAATAGGAAATGAGCCCAGCTCTTCCTGCTTTTAAAGTAAGCTATCTATCTTTTCTATCATTCTGCCTTCTGTGGAAATAAGTAGTAAAATAGAAATTTAGATTATGGAACATCTGCTTTCTTCAACCTAAAGCATCCAAATACATTTAGGAAAATAAATTATACTATAGCTTCACTCTATCCTCCCACAGCTACCTAACATCAGGTCAGGTTCCGCACTTCTTTTCTCATTAGCTAAAGGATTCTCCAGCTATTAGATATCAGATATCACTAGATTTTACAAAAGAATATTTCTTGAGATGTCATAATAAAGAAATACTTATATAGCAATCTCCCTGAACTCTAAGGCAGTCATTCTTTCCTTGCACATGCATGTGCATAAAACCACACATGCTTCAAACACACACATACAAACAAAATCATTTGGAAAATCATACTAAAAGTACAAAGATGATCAGGAACACATGTAAAGAATATATAAGGCCAAGGAGTGTACCTTGCAATTCCCGAATCTTCTCATTCATTCAAGTTATCCTTAGGAAGTTTCTTTGAGATTTTATGAAAACAATAGTTGAGTCACTCACTTGCACAACTGGGTTGATTCCATGCTGGTTATGATGTCTTGATTGATATGTCAGTTCACTGATGAACTGAGTTTGGCATTGATTCTTTACTAGACTCAGCCATTGTTGCTACAGATCTATTTGCCTAGAAGAATTTTTTGATGACTTTGAGGAATCTTCCAGTCTCGCCAGTTAATTGGCCATACTGCTCTTGGAATTATTATTCACCTATGATAAAATAATCATAATCATGAGTGTGATCAACATAGTGGAGACAGGCAGCTCAAAGCATTATATCGCATCCTAAAGGTGTTAAAAAAAGAGGGTAAGAGATCATCTGCTTAAGGTTTTTTCATATACTCTGAGTTCTGGAATTAGTCTGTACTTAGTTATTAGTCCTTCTTATTCTGAAATCAAATAAAATGTTTTTCCTCACAAAATAGTATTAACCTGTCAGTCACCATGGCTGAATTGGTTTATGATGATCAATATTTTGAATTGATAGCAGACAAAGAATGTACGCACATACTTTAAAGACTAGGCCATGATTTGTCAATGCCTTCATTACAATACATGCTAAAACTCACAATTAATTACACCTGAATTACCTAATTATATAAATAATTACACCTGAATTCCCAAAATGGGAAGCTGGAACTCTACAAAGCTAGAATTTTGATCAAATATTATTGATGAACTTAAATACTTAGAGTTTCCACCCAATGCCCCCACCTCCCATCAACTTTGGTTTTAGGACATAGAAAAATCATAAAAATGTAGAATATTTAATATGCTCTTTACAAACAAAAACATTAAATTTAAAATTATTAAGAGAAATATTAACAGAAATGTAAAGAGAATTATTTATGAACTAAATGTTTATATCCTAGATAATGAGTAGGTCAAAAATTATTGTGCCATTGATAACACATCAAAATTTATGGGATATGCATCCCATTTAAAAGAACAATAAAATAAACTGAATAATTAGTAATTTATCTGCCAAGACATCCATAGTATTTTTAATAATATTTTATTTTTTCTGCAATTACACATAAAAACAATTTTTAAAATATTCTTTTTTTTTCTTTTAAGTTTTGAGTTCCAAATTCTACCTTTCCTTTCCTTTCTTAATCCATCCCTAGAATGGTAAGCAATCTTTTATGGGTTATAGATGTGCAATAATGTAAAACATTTTTATATTGGTCATTCTGTGCAAAAAGACAGAGAGGAAAGAAACAGAGAGATAGGAGGCCAGAGGGAAGGAGAGAAGAAAGAAGGGAAGAAGGAATGGGAAAGGGAGAATGAAAGGAAAAGGAAAGGAAAGGAAGCAAAAAAAAAAATAGTATGCTTCAATCTGCTTTCAAACAATATCAATTCTTCTCTGGAAACATAACTTTTTTTTTTTTTTTTTTTTTTTTTTGGTCGTGCATCCTTTAGGATTGTCTTGGGTCATTGTGTTGCTAAGAATAGCTAGCTAAGTCATTCAGTTAATCATCCCACAAAATTGCTTTCATTGTTTATAACCTTCTCTTAGTTCTGTTCATTTCATTTTGTATCAATTCATATAACTTGTTCCAGGGCTTTCTGAAGTCATCCTGCTTGTCATTTTTTAAATAGTAGAATAATATTTCATTACAATCATATAAGACAACTCATTTAGCTATTTCCTAAATGATTCCCTTTAATTTCCAAGACATTGATATAAAAGAGTTGCATTTTCTTGGTACAAATAGGTCCTTTTCCTTTCTTAAAAAATCTATTTGAACCACAGACATAGTAGTGGTATTGCTGTGTCAAAGAGTATGCATTTTTAATATAATCTTTGGGCATTGTTCCAAATTGTTCTCCAGAATGAATGGATCAATTCACTACTGCATCAACAATCCATTAATGATCCAGTTTTCCCACATCCCCTCAAACAATTATTATTTTCCTTTTTGTCATATTATGAATTTGATAGGTATGATGTGGTACCTCAAAGTTTAAATTTGCATTTCTCTATTCAATAGAATAATCAATCAATTATTTAATAAAGTTCTGTAATCAATCTAAACAGTGATTCCGAGCTTCCCCAAATGACTATAGATTGCTTTGATTTTGTTGTATGAAAAATAATTTGTTAATGTATCTTTTGACCATTTATAAATTATGAAATGACCGGCATTTTCATAAACTTGATTCATTTCTCTATGTATTTGAGAAATGAAGTCTTTATCATGATACTTGTTGTAAAATTTCCCTCAGTATACTGCTTTTCTTATAATTTTGTTTGCATTGGTTTTGTTTGTGCAAAATAGTTTTTATATTTTTATAATCAAAATTATTATCTATTTTATGTTTTGTAATGTTTTCTATATTTTCTTTGGTCCTAAATTCTCTTATCAATAAATCTGACAAATAAGCTATTCCATGGTTTCCTAATTTGCCTATGGTATCTATTTTCATGTGTAAATCATGTATTCATTTTGAACTTAGCTTGATATACAAAGTGAGATGTTAGTCTATATTTAATTTCTGCCCTAATGTTTTCCAGTTTTCTTAGCAGTTATTGCCAAATAATGTTTCTGTTCCAAAAGCTTGGATTTTTGGGTTTATTATATACTAAACTACTAAGGTCATTTATTATATTGCAATATGTACCTAATTTATTCCACTGATCCACCACTCCATATCTTAACCAGTAACAGATTGTTTGATAATTATCCCTTTGAAATTTGGTATGGCTAGGATACTTCCTTAATGTTTTTTTTTCCATTGATGTAATTAATATTTTTGAACATTGTTCTTCCAGATGAATTTTGTTACAATATATCAAGCTCTATAAAATATTTTTGGAAGTTTTATTAGTATGGCATTGAATAAACAGATCAATTTAGATATTATTGTTATTTTATTATACTTGCTCTATTTATCCAAAAAGTATTAATATATTTCTAATTATTTAGGTTTGACTTTATTTGATTTGAATTCATTTGTAATTGTATTAATATGTTTTTGGGTTTGTCTTAGTAGAATAATTACCAAGTCAATAATTCCTTAATTATCTTTCTTATATTTATTTTCCTGGCCCAATTTTCCAAAGAGAAATTTCACATTCTCTTGTATTTTTGAAAATTCTTTTAATTTTGCTTTATAATTTTTTGATGTCTTATGAAGTAATTAACTTACATTTAACCAACTTTTTCAGTGACTTTTAAGGGATTTTTTTCTTCAGTGACTTTTTGTGTCTTCTTTTCCACTTGTCCAATTTTATTTTTAAGGATTTTTTTTCCTCAGTAAATTTTTGAATATATATTTTCCATTGTTATTATTATTATTTTGAACTTATTTTCCAGGCTTTGGATTTTTTTTTCATGATTCTCTAGCATTACTCATATTGTCTCCTCTCCCAACCCCCCCAATTTTTCTTCTGTTTTTCTTATTTGCATAAAAAATCTTTAAAATTCTTCCAAAAATTCTTTCAGGGCCTGAGACCAATTGCATTTTTCTTTGAGGCTTTGCTATATTGAAACTTGTCTGAGTCCAGGTTGTGCCTTGATTCGTTTTTCAACAGAATAACTTTCTATAGTCAATTTGGGGTTTGATTTTTCTCATTTTTTTGTGTCTTTGAAATTTTTTTGTAAGTGTTGGGTTCTGCTCCTACATTGTTCTAAGTTTCTGATGTAGGAATGGTGGTTGTGGGAGCTTGCTACTGAAATATACTGGTTGAGAGTGAATAGTGGGGAAGACAATGCTGATTTGTATAGGGTGCAAGGTCTCCTTATTGGCCTCTCCTGAGAGGGGTTTCTCATTGCTATTGACTTGCTATGGAGGTGAAGACTTGCTGCTGTCCATCCCTGGAGCAGGGTATCACTGATGATTGGCGCCAGAGATTGTCACCATTTCCTACTAATCAGTAGTATGGGCAGGGCCTTGCTGGTGGTCCATACAAGAGATGGAATCTCTTTGTGGTGCTGTTCTAGTATTGCTGTCCTACTTCTGGAGCTACTGACTTGCACAGGATCAAGACCTCACTGGTACATAGCTCCTGGAGCTTTGAGCTTTGCTGGAAACTTTCTTCAGTCTTTCCCTGCTGTGCTGGTGAGTTGCTTCCATGCTCCTAAATAAGTTTTAAGAATTTTTTCAGGGTTTTTTTGCTAGGCAATTTGGGAAGATTCCATAGAGTTTCTTCCTCACTCTATCATCTTGGCACTAGAAATCATAGGACTCAAGCACACACATTATTACAGAACAGTTTTCATGGAAATAAAAGTTCTGAATATGCAGATATTCAGGCAATATTATTTACTGGGCTTTACCAGTATAACCAAAACCATATTCTCCCCAATATTTTATAGATTTAGTTCTATATTAGGGAATTTACCAAAAGATACATTATAGATAATTATAATCAAAATTACCATGAAGGATAAAAATGTCAAGAATATCAACAGAAATGAAAAAGAGTACAAAAGAAGCAAATAGATTAGATAAGTAGCAACTAGAAAGAGTTGAAAATAATCATCTAATTTATAAACTCAAGAATACAGACTGCTAGGGAAGGAAAATTTTGATTTGACAAGTGCCCTTTAAAAAACTGAAAATAAAATTTAAAAACTGAAAATAAATTTGGAGATCATAGATTTAATTCAACATCTTATAACACATACCACTATATTTCTAACAGATAATCTAAAAAAATCATGCCATAATTAAATGAGAACAATTGAAAGACATGTCTTCTATAATTACAGATAGAGGAAAAATCTATAAGTGGATATAACATAAAAGAGGACACACAAAAGTACAAAACAGAATTTTGAATTTGTGATATTTCAAAAGTTTATACCCATAAATTCATTTTATTATAATTTGAAAATGTGATATAGTATAGATTGGGGAACATCTTAATATTTATATTAGACATGTCTGATGTATAGTTATATAGGCGTATATATTTATATACATATGCATAAACATATATATGTGTGTATATGTGTATACATACATACGTATATATATATATATATATATATATATATATATATATATATATATATATATACGTATGTATGTATACACACACACACACACACACACTCATATACATGTTGTGATACAGGATCCACCTGCCAGTGGCTGCTGGAGGTCTAACTCAGACATGTTTTTTTGGATCTCTTCATGTGAGCGGATGATAATGATACAAGGAAATTGAGAGGCTGTTGCATTATCTGACCTCTTTCCTCTTCCCTCTTGCCTCCAATTTATTTCATTCCTAGGCCACAAGTATCACCTGTGTAAGCAAAGGCTGCTTTGCAACTCCTTCAGATGTTATGATTAACATCTGTGAAGGCTCTTGGAGAATTGACCTGTTCCTTTACCTAGGCATGGTTCTTAACAATTCTCCATTTTTTTGTTTTAGATGCTCTTATTCCCCCCCCCCCCACACACACACACAGCATGATCAGTATGTTTGTGCATTTGCTGTTATCTGAATCTGCTCACTGAGTAATGCAAGCAGCACTATCATCTCTGGATGGTTGTAGGGTGAAATATTATAGTAGGTGTGGATTTTGTTAGATGTCATGAAGGCAAACTTTCAGAGAAGAGGACTTTAGTCAGAACAGGCATTTAAGTCATCAGTCTCCTGCCTCAGCCCTTTGATGTGCTGGCCCATTTAATTACTCCGACTAAAAAAGTCTTACCAATTCTCTTCTCTCTTTCCTTCCCTGTAGGTTATTGAAGGAACTCTAGGAGGATCCTACTCATGAACATACATGTATGTATGCACACATATGTGTATATGACTATACATATATATGCATGTGTGTGTCTGCAAGCATGCATTCAAGACATTAAAACCTACCTCTTACAGTAGATCTTTCCAGGGCCTTTTTTCTAACTTCAAGCCACTGCCTTTTTTCTGAAATTTTCTGAAATTATTTATTATTTATACTTTATTTATTTTGTATATAGTTTTTGCATGCTATCTTCCACATTAGAAAGTGAGCTCCTTGAGCACAGGCACTGTGGTTTTTACCTTTCCTTGTATTTTCAGTGCTGAGCTGTGTCTGGCAATGATTAACTTCTTGACTAGCTGCCCCCCAGATCCTGTCCAATAATTGGCCATATTATAGCTGACAGACCATTGTATATTGATAAGAGCATTATAACTTTTATTTAATCAAGTCAAATTGTATCAGATAGTACAATATTTCATGGTGAAATAAGCTAATCACTCTCCAAAATAGAGAGGAGGTATAAAGTAAGTAGAACTAGAAGTAATAGAAAAAAAGGCCAAGATTTTAAAAAAACTTAACCTGTTTTTACCATCACATATAATCAGAGGTAACCCTCAGTTTCTCAAAGAGGTTGTCAGTTCCACTTCCTTTTTTTTAACAGATGGATTATGCTGACAGTAAAATGCATATAGGGACCATCCATTTAACCTTGTTTTGCTCTATCACATAAAGATGGAGTCAACTCTACTGGCACAGTGGTGAGCTCTGTGGTCTGCAATCACCTTTCAGATTGTATTGGTTTAGATCTTTGGGAACAAAGCTACATTCATCCAGCAAAATTTAAACTTTTCAGCTTGCATTCATATCATCCACTTTCATAGTCATAGCTCTGTCACTGGCTGTCACCTCGGTAAAAAGGAGAAAAGAAATGGCTTACTCTGGGAAAATGTAGGAAATGGAAATAATTTAAGATGTGGTTTGTTTTATACAATTGAATTTGGAAAGACACTTTTTAAAGGGAAAATCTTCCTTAATCTCCCCATTCTCTTTTCCCTCAGTGAATTTAGGATAATAATGTTTTATGAGGACATCTCTTGAGACTTTCCATTCAAACTTTTGGTCACTTCAGACACTTTTATTAGCAGAATATGGCCAGTTCTCAGGGTCAATACTTGTCCTTTTCCATCTGTTTTCTTTTTCATTTGAGTGTGTGTATATATATATCTGTTTATTCTTCAGTTTTTCTCAAGGAAAAGGAAACTATAGAAATGTTAGACCAAGACTATTAATGGGAATCTGAGGCACCATAGGAGTGACTTGCTATAGTCCAAGCCTTTGAATAAATGGATGTGTAGTTCAGCTAATTATTTAAACCTTGTTTTTGAGTTAAGTTTTCTTCTTCTCTTCTTTATTTCTGTTTAGAATGGTGTCATATTATCTCCACCTAGGAATTTATGCAAATAGCTCCCTCCATGGCTCATTCACTGAAGCTGCAGTATCATCACATCTTTTCTATCCACAGTCTGAATACTTTTTTTTTTTTTAAACTCCACTGGATCTCACCCCTTTCTTTTAGGCCTCTCTTTAACTTCATTTTCTACTTGTTAACCTGAGGCCCTACTGGTATTATTCAACTGTTTTCCCACAAAACTAGAGCTGTGCTATTATCTGTCTTTGGCTTGTTGAGTCTGCCTTTGTCAATTTGAGGTGAGTCTTTTATAAAACCTAATTTCTGACTTTATTGTCCTTTAGCATTTAAAGGACTAATTGGACTATTCCTTTAAAAGCATGTTCATAAAATATCTAGTTTATAATATAGGAAACCTTAATACCAATGCATACATTAATAGTAATATATACTGTTACAAACACATGCACAACTATTTATCGATAGTTTTTCCTCTTGGACCAAGGAATAAGATTATTTTCTGTTCAAACTTGTTGCTCTGATTGAGGAATCAGAAATTTTAAACTTGACCACAATTCTAAGAGCACCTAATAGCAATGTTACAGAAATGCCCCTGTGCCCTGTGCCTTTAGCAAAACTGTTTTATGATTGTTTTTCATCTGTTGCCTTTTAAGGAAAACCACAGGGAAATGTCAAAATAATACTCACTGACATTTTCTATTAGTTTTAAACAAAAGGTAATTTTAATTTTTTGTTGTTGGCTTGCTTTCTTGAATTTGTTATTCCTTTCTCTCCCTTCTCCTCCTCTCCCCCTCACTTTCCTTCTCTTCCCTTTCCTTCTCCTTTCCCTTCCTCCTTCTTTTCCCCCCTTTTCTTTCCTTTCCCTTCCATTCCTTTCTTTTCCCATATCTTCCCTTACCTTCCAGTGCCTTCCCTTCCCTTCCATCCTTTCTCTCTTTTACCTCCTCTCCTTGTCATGTGTCACCTTATGTCTTACATTTATTAGAGAAGTTACTTCTTGGTATGAACTGTCCAAAATTTTCTCGAGTTCTCAGTTTTTTTTTTCATCAGTTTTGCTGCCCTATTTAATGACTTATAGTAAAAGTATCTCTGTAGGAAGATCAAGGAGAAAAAGTAGTTAGAGAATAAAAAATTGCTGGAAGAAGTATGACTATTCCCTGGAGCTCAAACCTGAGGAAAGTGTTGGAAGTCAAGCAAAATAAATATGCTTTCCATTTTCTCCCAAGTTCTACTACCAAAATATAATGATTCAGAACACTGTTGTTCAAAATTGTAGAATTATAATGATAAAGTGATATCCCTAGTTTATTCATACACATTGCTACAATGATATACTTCATTAAAATTTCATTATTAAACTGCCTCTGTAATGTACTTGAAATAGTTACTATAAGTGAAATCTAACGAACTTTTACTGGAAGATCATGACATTTTAACAGAAAATAGATTTGTCCTATAAATAACTGATACTAGTTTGCAACTGCCAAAGACAAATCAGGTATCTTAATGTTAAAATATAAATGAACAGTATTTGGTTTTAAAATACACAATTTGATCATTGTTTTTATTGTATACTTAACAAAGAAATTGTAAAAGACCTAGATAGCTGATCTTATAATGACTGGTGGTATATTGCATGCATCATTTTTAATATGCGTCTGTCCTCTTGTCTTATTTGGCAATATATAGTTTAACAAGATACTTGCCATCATTTTCTTAAAAGGGATAATAAACAGAACAATTCTGCATAAAAACTCATATCAGCTTCTTTCATTCCTTTTCTTTTCAGAAGGCTGCCTAAGGGTTTAAGAAATTTAGTTGTCTGACCCGCATCCTTTCTCTGCAGTCTGCGGTTCTTTTGTTTAACATTAGTATGTGGGCAAACAGCATTCAGAGCTGTGCAGAGCTTATCAGCCCGTGTTCAGTCAACCAGAACCCCATTCTGTGTATCTAAGAGGGGCCACATTTAATGCTGCACAGTGGGAGCATCTGCAGTTTCCAAAAATGACTTGTTTATCAGATAAACTCTGTCCTTACACTGACACATGGTGGATCTCCAGTATCATATTTCACTCTTTTAGACCTGTGCAAAATATATCATGCTGGGAGGGCTTATGGGATGGGTACAAGAGCTAGAGTAGTGAAAGGAAATTTTTTGCAATAGCATCTAGAATTCATCTGAGACTCCTTTATTGAAAATAAAGATAACTTTCAATTCCTCCTTGAAAATTGTATAAGTAACTAATCCCCATGGAAGTTAGAGTGTTAAAAGAGGTATCTTTTTTTTTTTTTTTGGCAGAATATTTCATGATGTTATTTAGGAAACACTTTAAGGTAATTTCATATCTCCACCTGCAAAAACAAAACAAAACAAAACAAAAACCCTATATGCCTGAAAAAAACAGTTTAATTTTAATCATTACATCCTCCCTATCCCCATCCCCGTATACCTAGATGTTGTGACATGATAAGAAAAATGCCATGACATAGACACATAATGAATGCTATATTTATTATATTAAACTGGAACCTGGACAATATTTAGTGAAATTTTAAGTGTGTGATTGTGTGTGTTTTAACATTTTCAGAAATTGTAAGGCATTTCAGCTAAAATGTGCCAGAGGTCTAATTTTGAAATTATCTACTTTGATGATACAGTAAGCAGCTATTTGGGGCTCCTACTTTTACTATTAAAAAGTGGCCCCCTTTGATATAACTTTGATAGTTGTAGCCCAGAAATAATTCTACATAATCAGGAATAAGATTGATAAGTTACTTTAATTTTATTTTTAAACTATGTGATGTAATTACTTTGAAAGTACCTTTAGTCCATTACAAACATATTATAACTTTTTAATGATATAAATTGCCCTTTTTCTGGATGGCAGGTGTCATTATTTTAATTGGAACTACTGATAATCAAATCTTTTCTTTTTTCCCAGAAATAAAAGACTGTAAAGTACCAAATAACTTTTTTAAAAAAAGATTTAAGCCTTGTGGTTTGGGCTAAAAAAGAACTAGGAAGTTCAGGATAAAATCCTGAGTTAGCTCTCTCTATTCCACTTCTCAACCTTAATAATTGTAAAATTAGAGCACAAAGTCCATGTTATGGAAGTTATGAAACCCCATGTTCTGCCACTTAGTGCTTTGCTGGCATTCAATGTTCAGGGTTGTTTCTTAATGCTACTTCTGTTATTTGAAGAACTATTATAATTTTTCACATATGTCTCATTCTTGCTCCAACCTATGATTAGGCTTAATACGAAAACATTTCCCTTTATATTTATTTTGTTTATATTAGTCCCCTTCACAGCCTGACTCTCTGCTAATTAAATATCTTTAAACCTGCCTTTATCATTAAGAAAGAAGAGTATTGTTGTCATCCAACGTGTGGGGGGGGATATTTGGAGGAATAAGTTTTTTTTTTTTTTAATCAATAACTTAGACTACTTTGTTTCCCAAAAAGAACAAAGACAGTACATATGCTACATAAGATCATGAGATTCATATTTGTCCTCTTATAGTTCATTTTTAAAAATCTGAAATGAAGGTCAGAGTTACTTTCCTAGTCAGTGCTATTAACATAAAAATTAAATCTTTATTATATTGGCAACATTACAATGTATTTGGCTGAATGATCTTACATATTTGTCTCTATGGTACAAATCTCTTTGAATGTGTATTTAAATATATCTGCACAGACTTTATATATATACACAGGCTTATCAAGGAAGCAATGATTAAGAAATATATTCTATATCAGACTAGTAGACATTCATCTGCTTTTTCTTACCCTCACTAATATGTGCTAGCCAACTGTTCATGCAGAAATTGTAACTGTTAATGAGGGTTAAAAGGAAATTCTAAATTAGGTGTCATCTTAGAAACAAGGGACTTGAATTGTTATATTTTGAATAATATCCATGTTTCCCTTCCTGTCCCTTTCTCACAATCCAATACTACACACACACACATACACACACACACACACACACACACACACACACACACACACACACATATATATACACACATAGTAATATTCCATACTATTCACTAGAATCCATGGCCCTGCAAATTTTAAAGGTCTAGTTTCTCTGATTACTCACTGTTTTTCCTAACACTAAATCGACTGTGTCATATGCCTTACATGGGCTGCAGATTTTGGCCTTTTCACCTGCTGTTTTGGTTGGCTTTAGATGCAAAGAGAAGAATATGAAAAGGAGAAAGGGGGGTGAGAGGGAGGGAAGTTTGGAACACTGAAGCTTAAAAAAATGGCAAATGTTTTTAGCGCCTTCATCTAGACATGTGTCCCCTCACTCTGTGACATGGCGGCTCCAATGTTGCCATGGTGAGGATTTCTAATCATCCCTACACATGACAGGCTCCTATTTGTCTGCACTCCCTTGGGTGTAAATTTCTAGGCTTAAAAAAAAAAAAAAATCCATGTGAGCGTATCATCCGCCGTGCAGATGTTTCACTGCTTTAGAATATCAGGCAGCTGCTTGTGCCACCGTAGACAGCTAATTGGAGACTGCATCGCAGGAACAGAGGCGTAATTATGGCATAAATACACATCCTCTGGTGCATCATTGTATCTCTATTAACAGAAAATTTTAAACAGTGCTCAGAGTGTAATTAGTGTAGTTGATAAAGTTGTAAAACATGTAAATAAGGGAAATAGCAGGTACGTGGCCAATCCACTACCCAGCACTAGGGGATGCAGATTATTGCCTATTTAGAAATAATTAGCAAAGCTGCATTAGCAGAGCCTGTGTCCAACGGAAGCAAGGCAAACATTTATTCTGGTAACAGCTCTTTCTGTGCTAGCCATGAAAATCTACTAATATTGGTAATTTAGCCCTCATTACCAGAGGATAAAGCATGAAAAGAGCTCAGACATGAAATATGACAAGTAATATTAATTTTTATTCCAGAGGAAAGGATGCTTTCTTGGGTTGCATGCTGATTTCTCGGCAGTGTCTCAGCAGTGTGTGTGTGGAGGAGGCAGTG
Source organism: Sminthopsis crassicaudata (assembly GCF_048593235.1). Taxonomy (NCBI): domain Eukaryota; kingdom Metazoa; phylum Chordata; class Mammalia; order Dasyuromorphia; family Dasyuridae; genus Sminthopsis; species Sminthopsis crassicaudata. The sequence goes on along the minus strand of NC_133620.1, from coordinate 209,559,083 downwards.
GGTAGCTGGTAGTTGAGAATTCAAGCTCTGAAGCTGACTCCCTGCTGGAGGTATACCCTGGAGTGGCAATGACAGTGGCTGATGAGCCATGCCACTGTTAGTGCCCAGCCAAACCTAGGTCACAGTTCAAAACAAGCACTCATCCATTTAACTCTAGTCCTTGTGGACTTCTGTTCACTTTACATCTTGTTTCTTTCTACCCTCCAAATCCCTTTTCTCTCATACCCTAACATTTTCCCCCTTTAAATGTTTTTAAATGAAAAAGAAAAGTCACATATAGGCAAAAAAAATTGAGGATGTGTTTGTGTGTGTGTGTGTGTGTGTGTGTGTGTGTGTGTGTGTGTCTGTGGATGCTTTCCTTCCCAATGTGCTTCTGATAATGAGCTACTGTTGAAGTGCGGAGTGTAGGAGGGGTGGGTTTGATTATTTTATAGCTGCATCCTATGCCCTGAATAAGAAATGATTATTGGGTTTATATACATTGAAGATCACATTACCAAAGAATGTTACCCTTGTGACCAGAAACATGAATGGGAAAAATTTGGAGCTTACTTTGCAAATATTTTTTCCTAATGAAGAAAAATGAAAAGATGCCACTAGTCTTTGAAACAATAATATTCTCAAGGAACTGAAAAAAAATGAAATGTAAAATATTTGGGAACCAAACATCTCTTTTTTCTCCACCAATCTTTGACTATTAACTTGTTCTTTTTTTTCTACCTCCTACCCCCAAACACTGAAATGGTAGAAGTGAAGAATAAAGTTTATGTAACTAGCCAAGTTCTGTAACATTCAAAAATTTCCCCCCATGGTCTGTCTGTCTCCCTCAGATATAAACAGGTGCTATGTCTGTGTTACATACATATGGACACATAGATGTGCTCATGTGCATCCAAAATCAGTATATAAGAATATTCTTATGTTCCTAGATTTTTAAATGTAGAGTTATGAATAAGTTATTATTTAGTGGGTAAATTAAAATGCCCACTTGTTTCATCCTTGTGCCATGACATTTTTGGTATGCCATACTGTTGCATCATTTTAAACCAGTCATTGGCATTTCCAATTTAAAAATACTTTTTCATTTAGGTATAGAGCATGTGTAAGTACATTCCTATCCACACATACATAATGGGTATTTAAGAAGAGGTAGGCCCTCTTCAATATAAAAAGGTAAGTTTTTAGAAGTAGTATTCCATTACAGAAAGAGAAAAATAAAATAAGGTTATCATCATCATCATCCATTAAAACATGGTCAAACGGACTAGAAATTACTATGTTGGAGGCAACTTCTGCTTCCCTGCTGCTTTTCTTCTTTTTTCTTCTTCTTTTTTCTTCTTCTTCTTCCTTCTTCTCCTTCTCCTCTTCTTTCATAAAACTCCTCTTCCTCCTCCTCTTCCTTCTTTCCTCTTCTTTCTTTTGTCTCCCTTCCTCCCCTCTTTCTCTCCCTCTATCCCCCAGACACTTAGGAGATAATAATATAATAAGGACATGGTAGTAGTTAAGGCAATGTTTTCTTGGATATAAGTTATATATGGCTTGAAAAGATTGCTGGCCACTCAAGTCTTTTCAACAACTGGACATATGGATAGCAGGCATTTTCTAAAGTGACATTTTCAAACATAAAGGGCAAATATACATATACAAATATACACACACATATCTGGGCATACATGTACATGAAGTGCTTTACAGGATTTACAGACCTGGAGAAGTCCAAGCCCCTTCTAGTTCCTTTTCCCCAATATTTGCTCACTTGTCAGATTGGTGACAATCTTAAAACAGATTGGTGACAATCTTAACATAAGGCTCTCTGACATTAAAGCCAAACAACCTCTTCTCAATTTATTTTCAAGAAGAGGTGAAAATACAAAGATTCTCACTTCAATGTTTGTGGAATTGAATGTCTTTACTAGGCAAAAGAGATTTAACTTATCCCTGTATGCTACTGAAGTTAAACATACATTAGAGGTTTAATTTCTTGTAGACATTTGTTTTATTGCAAATAGAAATCCAGGTAAATGCACACAGGATTGTGAAACATTTCTCAAGGAGAGCCAAAGCAGCTGGTTCATAAGTCAAAGTGCTGTCAATCAACAAGATGTTTTACCTTACACAATATTCAATGATTGGTTTAGTTGAAACTGATCATAAGTTTTGATATCAGATAGATAACACATTTGTATTTCATCTCTAGTTTTGTTATGATGCTATTTTCTACCTTTAAATGACTGTGAATAAGCTTTTGTGAACCCTATGTACCTTGCTAAATATATACTGACTCATGGAGTGAATATATATTTCTCATATTTTATATTATGAAGCATAGATATTGTGCAATTCTGTCTATGGGAAAAAATGCATGTCCACAGAAACCAAGGCACATAAAGTCTTATGCATCTAGCAAAATAGTAATTTATTTTGCACAGATTGTTTTTTTTTAATCATTTATAAAAAGAGAAAAAAATGGAGTGAGTTCATTCCTAAATCTTTTTTGTTGGTTGCTTCTTTTCCCTAAACATTTCCTATTTGGAGTCATTGCTCTGCTCTTCACCTTAGCTAATTGTTCACCATTCCCCTAGAGTTGGCACTGTAATTGTAAATGTTGTCAGAATTTCTCCAAGTAGAGGAGGGATTGAAAAGAAATATATAGTAAAAGGATCCCACTTGAAATATTGTACTTTTCTTCACATATTTCTTCTTATCTTTTCTTCTCCCTGTCTTGAAAGGGAGGAAATAAGTTCCAAATCTGACCATCATAAGGATCTACAGAATCAAGTAAAATTGGAACATAGAGATCAGAGTTAGTAGGGAATCTTCATTTGCTATGCCAAATCCTTTTCTGACTAATTTACCTTCCTTTGCTTATTTCTAGTCATATATATGTATATGTTGTAGGGTTTCAATGCCTAGTCTTTGAATATGTTATGTTTAATATATGTGGTGTGGGTTTGAATTTAACACACAGCATGTAATTTCATATATTTACTTCTCTGTGCAATTATACGTATGTGTGAATAGATGATTTTTGTGGGCCAAGTGTTTAGACTAGTTTTATAGTTTCTATGATTCTTTTGTTAGCAGCCTTCTCCACTGGGGGCTATAACTCATAATCACAGGGGGCTGGTTGTGAGTACATTTCTCTGGGTCAGAAATTTTGCCAGTGCTGACAAGCACCCTGGACAGCCCTTCAGAATTCTCCTGGTTATTACTCATCCATTAGAAATGGAAAGATGATGTTTTACATCAAGGGATTTTCCCCCTTTTAAATTACAGAAATAAAGTGCCTATTGTAAATTGTTCATCCTTGTGGACAATATTGCATGCAGATTGGGAGGATGGTCCATTGGACGGGAATGGTGAAGGGGAGGGAGGCCTATGTGAATGAATAGACACTAGCAGGGTTCTGAAATGGTTTCATTCAGGTCAAAAGTAATTCATTAGTGGGCAGGCAGGATTACTGCTCATCCTTTAGAGTGGAAAAAAAAACAATCCATTTGCATTGGAAGCTTCTTATGTTGTTTTCATTAATGAAGAAAACATATGTATATATGTACCTATACATATATATATTCATATTCAAATTGCATATTCTTCTGTGCAGTTAATGTTATTAGTGAATAAGATAACCTTAGAAAGTAGTAGATTTGCTATATATGCCTATAGTTGTCATTTGACATATATATTCTGACTAGAAACATTTAAAAATGATTATTTCTGAATAAAAACTTTTATACTAGATGGTATTTACAAAAGAAGAGAGAAAAATAAGTTTTCTGTTTTATTATAGGTTCTTCTATTCTAGGAAGGCTTTAAGGCTTCTTTTCCAGAAGGGTTAGACAGGGGAAAGCATTAACATGGGAGCTCCCTCTCTCTTTGTTTCCAGAGAATGCCCATGACTGGTAAACCGTGGAGGCAGAGAAGATTGGATTAGGATGGCAGACTCCTGCCAAACAAATTAACCAGCAGTCCAGAGAATAGGGAAGTAACAGTTGGAGATTTGTGAGTGGGAGAATTAAAGGGAGCACTAGCATTCTGCATTTTCAGCACTTATTCCGGGAAAATCCCTACCCACACATTTTCAATACAAAGCACGACAATGGAATGCCTACAGTGGGTATCTTGGAACCAGCAAAAAGGTTCAGGGGAAAGGAAAACTCTTTGGAAGCATGCTATGCAGAGCCTTTGGGGTCTCTTCATTTCCAAAATGGGATGGGAAAGCAAAAAATAAAATGTAATTCTTAACTAGGGGATCATGAGCAAACACATATTTCAATAGAATTAATTTCCTTTGTAATCATACATATTTCATTTTATGCATTAAAATAATGACTTTGAGAAGGATAATAAGCTTAACCAGACTGCCTGCCAAAGGGGTCCATGACAAAAAAAGTTATAAACCCATGTAATAAAGAGTAAATCTGTCAAAAAGAAGATACAAAGGAATATAGGCATCAGATAAATACAGGGGGGGAAAAAAAAGATGAAATACTGGTTGAAATCATGTGAAATGTCATTCAAGTTTTTGTTTTCTTTTGTTTTTCCATCTAGTACTTTCTTCATGTTCTATATGTCAGTCAGTCTGTCTGTCTGTCTGTCTATCTATCTATCTATCTATCTATCTATCTATCTATCTATCTATCTATCTTAGTAGGCCATTGTGATTAGCCATTCAATGCTCAGAAATTTGAATATTTTTGCTGTTGTTTTTGTTTTTGAGAAACCACTAGAGTGGAACTTTCAGAATTGAGGGTCAGTTTATCTAGCCTCCCTAAGTATCCTTATAGATGAACTTTAGTTAGGGAAATATTTCAGGGGCTGAAAACAATTGAATTGAGTCAATAAGTGGTATCATTGTTGTGTCAATGTCTCCTCTATGGGCCAATAAGTGAGATGTACTCTTAATAGCCACACTTCACAGCTGAAAAGAGTACAGCAATAGTTTTTGCTATCCTTAATTAAGTCTCCACCTTCCTCAGATCAACTAATCAAAAAATATGTATTAAGCTCTTACTATGTGCCAGGCACTAGGCTAAGTTCTGGGGTTACAAAAAGAGACAGACAACTTATGATCTTAAAAAGCTTGCAATGGAATTGAAGTAACCATATTCAAGTAAACATATACAAAGCAAGACATATACAGGACAAATAAGAAATACAAAATAGACTGTTAAGAACTGGAATTGAGAGGTTAAAGGAGACTTCCTATAGACTGTGAAATTTTAATTGGGACTTAAAAAGAAGCCAAAGTGGTGAGTGGTTAGTGTGAAGGGAAGAGAGAGAACTTTCTAGGCATAGGGGAATAGCCAGAGAAAGTAACTAAAGTTGAGAGATGGAAAGTTTTATTTATGAAACAGCCAGGAGGCCAGTGTCAGTAGATTGAAGAGTGTGTATTGAGGTATATAAGAAAGTAGCTAGGTTATGAAAGACTTTGAATTACAAATAGAATATTTTTGTTTGACACTGGAAAAATGGGAAATCACTGGAGTTTATCAAACAGGGGGCTTTGGATGACCAGACCAGCATTTTAGGAAATCATTTAAGAGGTTTAATGGAGGGATGGGAATGGAGGGAGTCTTAAGGCAGCCAGAGGACCCAACCAATAACAAGTACCAAAACCTACTATGTTTCTTAGACACTTGAAAAGTGTTCTTTCTTTTTTTGGAAGGGAGGGGAGCTATTATTCTAGTTCAATGCTATGATTATTCTGCAGATTATTGCTTGAGGCTCTAATTTCAGATTTTAGATTTTGGTTCTTAATATGATTTGGCTAACTATGGATCCAACTGTAAACCATAATCTAGCTCCTTGGTTTCTATATTTTTCAGTCCTATAAACTTAACTGGGAAAGGCATTCTTTTATCTTTTTCTGTATATTATGGAAAAATCAGTTTAATTGCATATATTTCAGGAATATTTAAGAAAAAATATTTTAAGAATACCTTTGCCAAATAAGGTCTTCAACAAAATATGACCACTAAATAAGATATTATGAATTAAAATAGAAAAAACACAGGTTGAAGAAGTGATTTTATAACCTATATCTGTGACAAATCTTACCAGATTTTTTTTTCTAAAGTCATGCTCCAATGTTGTACCACAGTTCTCTTTTATCATCCTAACTCAGTTTCCCTAATTATCCTGACTCAGTTTCCCTAAATTGTCCTGCCTTCATTTCCCTAAATTGTTCTGCCTCAATTGTTCTACTGAATCCTACAAAACCACCCGTCCCTCTTAATCATCAGAATATTTGTATATTGAATATTTATAGCTTTTTATTGACAGGACATATGCATGGGTAATTTTTCAACATTGTCCATTGTAATCACTTCTATTCCAATATTACCCTCATACATGTTAAATATGTTAAAGTATATCTTAAATACAATATATGTGTACACATTCATACAGTTCTCTTGTTGCACAAGAAAAATCAGTTTCAGAAAGGTAAAACTAACTTGGGAAGGAAAACAAAAATGCAAGTAGTCCACATTCATTTCCAGTGTTCTTTCTCTGGATGAAGCTGATTCTGTCCATCATTGATCAATTGGAACTGATTTGAATCTTCTCATTGTTTATGATATCCACTTCCATCAGAATATATGCTCATGTAGAATTGTTGTTGCCGTATATAATGATCTCTGCTCATTTCACTTAACATCAGTTAATGTAAGTCTTTCCAAGCCTGTCTCTATTCATCCTGCTGGTCATTTCTTATAAAACAATAATATTCTATAATATTCATATACCACAATTTACCCAACCATTCTGCAATTGATGGGCATCCATTCAATTTCCAGTTTACAGCCATTACAAAAAGGGCTGCCACAAACATTTTGGCACATAGAGATCCCTTTCCCTTCTTTAGTATCCTTTAGGATATGAGCCTAGTAGTAACACTGCTATATCAAAGCATATGCACAGTTTGATAACTTTTTGAGCATAGTTCCAAATTGTTCTCCAGAATGGTTGGATCCTTTCACAACTCCACCAACAATGCATCAGTATCCAAGTTTTTCCACATTCCCCTCCAACATTTATCATTACCTTTTCCTGTCATCTTAATCAATTTGACAAGTGTGCAGTGGTATCTCAGAGGTGTCTTAATTTCTCTGATCAATAGTGATTTGGAACACCCTTTCATATGAATAGAAAGTTTCAATTTCATCATCTGAAAATTGTCTGTTCATATCCTTTGACCATTTATCAATTGGAGAATGGCTTGATTTTTTTTTTATAAATTAGAGTCAATTCTCTATATTTTGGACATGAGTTCTTTATCAGAATCTTTAACTGTAAAAATATTTTCCCAGTTTATTGCTTCCCTTCTAATTTTGTTTGCATTAGTTTTGTTTATAAAAAATTTAACTTAATATAACCAAAATTTTCTACTTTGTGATCAATAATGGTCACAATTCTTTTTTGGTCACAAATTTCTTCCTCCTCCATAGGTCTGAGAGGTAAATGATCCTATGTTCCTCTAATTTATTTATAATCTCATTATGTATGCCTAAATCATGAACCTATTTTGACCTATTATCTTGGTGAACAGTGTTAAGTGTGGGTCAATGCCTAGTTTCTGCCATAGTAATTTCAATTTTTCCCAGCAGTTTTTGTCAAACAGTGAATTTTTTTTCCCAAAAGCTGGAGTCTTTGGGTTTATCAAACACTAGATTATTAAAATTGTTTACTATTTTGTCCTGTGAACCTAATCTATTTCACTGATCAACTAGTCTATTTCTTAGCCAATACCAAATGGTTTTGGTGACTGCTGTGTATAATATAGTTTTGCTAGGTCACCTTCATTTGAAATTTTTTTTTCCCTTAGTTCCCTTGAAATGCTTGACATTTTGTTCTTCTATATGAATTTTGTTGTTATTGTTTCGACGTCATTTAAATAGTTTCTTGAGGCTGAGCCAAGATGGCGGAGAAGATACACACGACTGTGTAAGCTCCTTTCTTCCCTCACAACCAACTTGATATAATCAGCCTCAGAAATAGCGCTGGACTGATAGAATCCACAAGGACTGGAAGCACGACTTACCAGCTGAAGAGAATCTGGAGTTTCAACAGGAAAGGTCAGCTCCCAGGGAAGGAAGAAGAGAGGCCAGCGCAGACGGTGGGGTAGTGGCACACTGCGCCGGTCGCACTGGGGAGGGCTCTGGGATCAGAGAAGCCACTGAGATAAAAGAATCTGGCACAGGCTGTTAGCTCTTCTCTGCTTATAATACAGCAGTTCAGAAGAGAAATCTAAGCAACTTTAAAATTTAAAACCAGATTGGATTTTACGGGATCCCGGGGGTGACTCAGCAGATCTCGGCACTGTGGGTGTGGCCGACATAGGCAATCCAGGCTTTCACCTGGGGGTAGTTAAGAGATTGAAAGGTGGGCGGGGAGGTAACTCATAGTGCCTGGCTCCCCTGGAGGCTGTGGAACAGAAGTCCCAGAGAAGCGGAACCTTTGAACTAGGGACCGCGGTTTCTGGCAGACACTTCTAGTTTGAGCTCAGGGACTTTTCACGTCACCTGCTGCAGACATCCACGCCCCACTTGGACGCATAGGCTTGGCTTTGAGTCGCCTTTACTGTTTAGTCTCAAACCTCAGGGAAGCCGCTAGAACACAGCGCCCTCAAGGCACAGCAGTGCTAGTCACCTCTGAAGCACTTCCAGGGAGGGGGTGGGGAACTCTCTCCCAGAGCTCTCTCTTAGCTCAGGTACAGGAGCCGCTGCATCCATCCTGTCTGTGAGGAAGCTGATAAAGAAATAAATAAATAATTTCCTACCCCAGGGACAGACCCCAAAAGATTTTTTAAGTATGAGCAAAAAGCACAAAAAAACTATAGATTCCTTCTACACAGAGAAAGAGTGGGTATCCAACTCCGAGGAAGTTAACAGCAGAGAGTCAGCAGATAACAACCTAAAGAGGAACGATTCCTGCCCCCCATCACACAACTCTCTCCTTAAAGAGACTATTAAAAAGTTAAGAGAGTTTGAAGAAAAATGGGGAAAGGAAAGAGAAGCTATGAAATTGGAGTTGGAAAAAATTAAGAATTCACAGGAGATGCAGGGAAACAAAATTAGTGAATTATAAAAGGTAAAAAAATCACAGGAAAGTAGGATTTCTGAATTGGAGAAGATAAAAAAGTCTCAAGAAAATAGGATTTCTGAATTGGAGAAGATAAAAAAGTCCCAAGAAAATAGGATTTCTGAATTGGAAAAAGAAAATAATTCTCAAAAAAAAAAAAAAATAGGGAAATGGAAAAAAATTCAATAGAGCAAAATAATTCATTTAAAAACGAAATTGGGCATTTACAAAAAGAACTAAAAACTGTGAATGAAGAAAATAACTCCTTAAAATTCAGGATGGAACAAATAGAAATGAATGATTCATTGAGAACCCAAGAATCAGTCAAACAAAACAAACAAAAAAAAAAAAAAATGAAAAGCTGGAGAATAACGTCAAATACTTACTGGGAAAATCTATAGACCTGGAAAATAGATCTAGGAGAGATAATCTGCGGATCATTGGACTTCCCGAAAACTATGACCAAAAAAAGAGCCTAGATTCTATCTTACAGGAAATTATCAAAGAGAACTGTCCAGAGATAATAGAAACAGAGGGGAAAGTAGATGTTGAAAGAATTCATTGAACTCCTTCTGAAATAGACCCTAAAAAAAGAACACCATGGAATATTGTGGCTAAGCTGCAGAATTACCACACAAAGGAGAAAATCCTGCAAGCAGCTAGAAAAAAACAATTTAAATACCAAGGTGCCACAATAAGGGTCACACAAGATCTGGCTGCCTCCACATTAAAAGATAGAAGGGCCTGGAACCTGATAGTCCAAAAGGCAAAAGATCAAGGATTGCAACCAAGAATAAAATACCCAGCTAAGTTTAGCATCATTTTCCATGGAAGAAGATGGTCATTCAATGAAATAGAGGAATTCCATATGTTTCTAAGAAAAAAACCAGACTTAAACAAAAAATTTGATCTACATCCACAAGACTGAAGAGAAACAGAAAAAGGTACACAGAACCCTTGAGAACTATATCTCTGTTGTGTGTATATAGAAAGTACACATGGATAATTTGATTTTACTGATATAAAAGAAAAAAAAAAGGAGGGGGTGTAGTAAAGGGAAGGGGGTAGTATCAGAAAAAGGGGAGGGTGTGATAAAAAGAGGGAAACTACATCCCAGGAAGAGGCATAGAAAATACACCATATCTGAGGGAATTTAGAGAGGGGGAGAATCATGTTGTAAATCTTACTCTCATCAGAAGAGGCTCAAAGAGTAAATAATTGTCATATTCATTTTTCAGAGAATTCTCTCTCACCTCATTAAAAGGGGGGAGAGGAAAAGGGAAAAGGAAAAGGAGAATAAGGGAAGGGACGTGGAGGGAGGGGGAAGGGATACTTAAAAAAAAAAGGGAGGGCTGCGTGTCACAAGGGGGGTCTATAAATTAAATATTGGGGAAGGTGTTCAGGGGGGTCAAGGGAAAAAGCATAATCTGGGGATAATATGATGGCAGGAAATACAGAATTAGTAATTTTAACTGTAAATGTAAATGGGATGAACTCTCCCATCAAATGGAGACGGATAGCAGACTGGATCAAAAATCAGAACCCTACAATATGTTGTTTACAGGAAACACACTTAAAGCAGGGAGATACATATAGAGTAAAGGTAAAAGGTTGGAGCAGAATCTATTATGCTTCAGGTAAAGCCAAAAAAGCAGGGGTAGCCATCCTTATCTCAGATCAAGCAAAAGCAGAAGTTGATCTAATTAAAAGAGATAAGGAAGGAAACTATATCCTGCTGAAAGGTAGCATAAATAATGAAGCCATTTAGATACTAAACATATATGCACCAAGTAAAAGTTAAGAGAGTTGCAAGAAGAAATAGACAGTAAAACTATAATAGTGGGAGATCTCAACCTTGCACTCTCAGATTTAGACAAATTAAACCACAAAACAAACAAGAAAGAAATTAAAAAAGTAAATAGAACATTAGAAAAACTAGGTATGATAGACCTTTGGAGAAAATTGAATGGCAATAGAAAGGAATATACTTTCTTCTCAGCAGTTCATGGATCCTATACAAAAATTGACCACATATTAGGGCATAAAGATCTCAAAATTAAATGTAGGAAGGCAGAAATAATAAATGCCTTCTTCTCAGACCACAATGCAATAAAAGCTACATTCAGTAAAAAGTTAGGGATAAATAGACCAAAAAGTAATTGGAAACTGAATAATCTCATCTTAAAGAATGACTGGGTGAAAGAGCAAATTATAAAAACAATTAATAATTTCACCCAAGATAATGACAATGATGAGACATCATACCAAAATCTGTGGGATGCAGCTAAAGCAGTAATAAGGGGAAATTTTACATCTTTAGAGGCTTATTTGAAGAAAATAGAGAAAGAGAAGATTAACGAATTGGGCTTGCAACTTAAAAGGCTAGAAAAAGACCAAATTAAAAACCCTCAACCAAAAATTAAACTTGAAATACAAAAATTAAAAGGAGAAATCAATAATATTGAAAGTAAAAAAAAACTATTGAATTAATAAATAAAAGCAAGAGTTGTTTTTATGAAAAAGCCAATAAAATAGATAAACCTTTGGTAAATCTGATCAGAAAAAAGAAAGAGGAAAATCAAATTGTTAGTCTTACAAATGAAAAGGGGTATCTTTCCACCAATGAAGAGGAAATTAGAGAAATAATAAGGAGTTACTTTGCCCAACTTTATGCCAATAAATTTGATAACTTAAGTGAAATGGATGACTTCCTCCAAAAATATAGGCTTCCTAGATTAACAGAGGAGGAAATAAATTGCTTAAATAGTCCCATTTCAGAAAAAGAAATAGAACAAGCTATTAATCAACTCCCCAGGAATAAATCCCCAGGACCAGATGGATTTACATGTGAATTCTACCAAACATTTAAAGAACAATTAGCCCCAATGCTATATAAACTATTTGAAAAAATAGAGAATGAAGGAGTGCTACCAAATTCCTTTTATGACACAGACATGGTACTGATATCTAAACCAGGTCTGTCGAAAACTGAGAGAGAAAATTATAGACCAATTTCCTTAATGAATATTGATGCTAAAATCTTAAATAAGATATTAGCAAAAAGACTTCAGAAAATCATCCCCAGGATAATACACTATGATCAAGTAGTATTCATACCAGGAATGCAGGGCTGGTTTAATATTAGGAAAACTATTAGTATAATTGACCATATTAATAATCACATTAATAAAAACCATATGATCATTACAATAGATGCAGAAAAAGCATTTGACAAAATCCAACATCCATTCCTACTAAAAACTCTTAAGAGTATAGGAATAAATGGATTATTCCTTAGAATAATCAGGAGCATATATTTAAGACCTTCAGTAAGCATAATATGTAATAGAAATAAACTGCAACCTTTCCCAGTAAGATCAGGAGTGAAACAAGGTTGCCCACTATCACCATTACTATTCAATATAGTACTAGAAACGCTAGCCTCGGCAATAAGAGCCGAGAAAGAGATTCAAGGAATTAGAGTAGGAAATGAGGAAATCAAACTATCACTCTTTGCAGATGACATGATGGTATACTTAGAGAACTCCAAAGACTCTGCTAAAAAGCTATTAGAAATAATTCAGAATTTTAGCAAAGTGGCAGGATACAAAATAAATCCACATAAATCCTCAGCATTCTTATATATCACCAACAAAATGCAACAGTAAGAGATACAAAGAGAAATTCCATTCCAAACAAATGTGGAGAGTATAAAGTATTTGGGAATCCATCTACCAAAGAATAGTCAGGAATTATATGAGAAAAATTACAAAACACTTGCCATAAAAATAAAGTCAGATTTAAATAATTGGAAAGACATTCAGTGCTCTTGGATAGGCCGAGCAAATATAATAAAGATGACAATACTCCCCAAACTAATCTATTTATTTAGTGCTATACCAATCAGACTCCCAAGAAACTATTTCAATGACCTAGAAAAAATAACAGCAAAATTCATATGGAAGAATAAAAGGTCGAGAATTGCAAAGGAACTAATGAAAAAAAAAAGTCAGAGGAAGGTGGTCTAAGTGTACCTGATCTAAAGCTACATTATATAGCAGCAGTCACCAAAACCATTTGGTATTGGCTAAGAAATAGAACAGTAGATCAGTGGATCAGATTAGATACAAAGGACAAAAAAGGGTACATCTATAGCAATCTAATCTTTGACAAACCCAGAGATATCAATATTAGGGACAAAAATTCATTATTCGGAAAAAACTGTTGGGAAAACTGGAAATTAGTATGGCAGAATTTAGATATGTATCCACACTTAACACCATATACCAAGATAAGATCAAAATGGGTCCATGCTTAGGCATAAAGAATGAGATCATAAATAGATTAGAGGAACAGAGAATAGTCTACCTCTCAGACCTGTGGAGGAGGAAGGAATTTATGACCAGAGGAGAACTAGAGATCATTATTGATCACAAAATAGAAGATTTTGATTACATCAAACTAAAAAGTTTCTGTACAAACAATACTAATGCAAACAAGATTAGAAGGGAAGTAACAAATTGGGAAAATATTTTTAAAAGTAAAGGTTCTGACAAAGGTCTCATTTCCAAAATATATAGAGAACTGACCCTGATTTATAGGAAACCAAACCATTCTCCAATTGATAAATGGTCAAGGGATATGAACAGACAATTCTCAGATGATGAAATTGAATCTATTTCCACTCATATGAAAGAGTGTTCCAAATCACTACTGATCAGAGAAATGCAAATTAAGACAACTCTGAGATACCACTACACACGTGCCATAATGGCTAAGATGACAGGAAAAAATAATAATGAATGTTGGAGGGGATGTGGAAAAACTGGGACACTGATACATTGTTGGTGGAGTTGTGAAAGAATCCAGCCATTCTGGAGAGCAATTTGGAACTATGCCCCAAAATTTGTCAAACTGTGCATACCCTTTGACCCAGCATTGCTGTTATTGGGATTATATCCCAAAGAAATACTAAAGAGCGGAAAGGGACCTGTATGTGCCAAAATGTTTGTGGCAGCTCTTTTTATTGTAGCTAGAAACTGGAAGTTGAATGGATGTCCATCAATTGGAGAATGGTTGGGTAAATTGTGGTATATGAAGGTTATGGAATATTATTGCTCTGTAAGAAATGACCAGCAGGAGGAATACAGAGAGGCTTGGAGAGACTTACATCAACTGATGCTGAGTGAAACGAGCAGAACCGGAAGATCACTGTACACTTCAACAACAATACTGTATGAGAATGTATTCTGATGGAAGTGGAAATCTTCAACATAAAGAAGATCCAACTCACTTCCAGTTGATCAATGATGGACAGAAATAACTACACCCAGAGAAGGAACACTGGGAAGTGAATGTAAATTGTTAACACTACTGTCTATCTACCCAGGTTACTTATACCTTTGGAAGCTAATACTTAGCGTGCAACAAGAAAATGGTATTTACACATATATATTGTATCTAGGTTATACTGTAACACATGTAAAATGTATGGGATTACCTGTCATCGGGGGGAGGCAGTGGAGGGAGGGAGGGGATAATTTGGAAAAATGAAGAAAAATAAATAAATAAATAAATAAATAAATAAATAGTTTCTTGAATATCTGATTGGTATAGCACTAAATAAATAGATTAATTTACATAATATTGTCATCTTTGTTATATTCACTCAGCCTGTCCAACAGCACTTAATATTTTCCCAGTTGGTTAGATCTGACTTTATTTGTGTGGAAAGTGCTTTGTAGTTTTGTTTGTGTAGTTTCTGATTTTCCCTTGACAGATAGATTCCTAAATATTTTATACTATCAGTAGTTACTTTAAATGGAATTTCTCTTTGTAACTCTAACTGTTGGATTTTGTTAGTGATATATAAGAATGCTGATGACTTATGTGGGTTTATTTTTTATCCTGCAACTTTGCTAAAGGTATGGATTATTTCTAATAGCTTTTTAGTAGAGTCTCTGGGGTTCTCTAAGTATACCATCATATCATCAGCAAAGAGTGAAAATTTGGCTTCCTCATTGCTGGAACTTTGTCTTCCCAGAAATCAGCCAGTATCGGGATCACTAAACATCTTTATTCTTAATCTTTTACGGGCAAGGTCATGGGCTTAGGCCTCGCAATCTCATACACACTTTCCTCCCTCAAATGCCAGGAGAAACTGACTCCGTGTCTGTGTCTCAATTCCTCTTCCTCCTCCTACTCCTCCTACATATGTCATTTCCCCCTCTTTGTCCCACCAATCAAGTCAGCACAGAACAGCTGGGGAGTGTCAATCTTCAAACAAGTTAATAGGGAACTGTCCAATTGGCAATTAGTCTCACATGCTTCATTATCCAAGTGCATTGCTCAGTTCTAGCCCTTTACACTTATTATCTACTCTAATTCCTTTAATCTCTTTCTCAGCTTTTATTGCCAAAGCTAGAATTTCTAATACAATATTGAATAGTAATAGTGATAGTGGGCAACCTTGTTTCACTCCTGATCTTATTGGGAATGTTTCCAATTTATCCCCATTACATATGAAGCTTGCTGATGGTTCCCAGTGTTTCTTCTCTGGGTGTAGTTGTTTCTGTCCATCATTGATCAACTGGAAGTGAATTGGATCTTCTTTATGTTGAAGATATCCACTTCCATTAGAATATATCTTCATACAGTATTGTTGTTGAAGTTTATAGTGATCTTCTGGTTCTGCTCATTTCACTCAGCATCAGTTCATGTAAGTCTCTCCAAACCTTTCTGAATTCATCCTGCTGGTCATTTCTTACAGAGAAATAATATTCCATAACCTTCATATACCATAATTTACCCAACCATTCTCCAATTGATGGACATCCATTCATCTTCCAGTTTCTAGCCACTACAAAAAGAGCTGCCACAAACATTTTGGCACATACAGGTCCCTTTCCGCTCTTTAGTATTTCTTTGGGATATGAGCCCAATAGTAGCATTGCTGGATCAAAGGGTATGCACAGTTTGATAACTTTTTGGGCATAGTTCCAAATTGCTCTCCAGAATGGGTGGATTCTTTCACAACTCAGCCAACAATGTATTAGTGTCCCAGTTTTCCCACACCCCCTCCAACATTCAATGTCTATTTTACCCTCTATTTCTATTACATCTAGGCAGTTCTCTTTTATGATTTCCTGAAAAATAATGTCTAGGCTCTTTTTTTCATCATAATTTTTAGTAAGTCCAATAATTCTAAGATTATCTCTCCTAAATCTATTTTCCATGAGTGTTGTTTTCCCAAGTAGGTAATAAACATTTTTTTTCAATTTTTTCTTTTTTTTTTTTTGGTTTTTCTTGACTGATTCTTGGTGTCTCCTTGAGTCATTCATTTCTATTTGTTCGATTCTGATTTTTAATGATTTTTTTTCATTTACTTTCTTATTTTTTTTGTAATTGTCCAATTGAGTTTTTAAATGAGTCATTTTGTTCTATGGAATTTTCTTTTCTATTTCACCAATTTTATTTTTTAGAGAGCTATTTTCTTTTTCCAATTCACTAATTCTATTTTTCAAGGAGTTGATTTCTGTATCCATTGTATCTTTTAATGAGTAGGATAACTTACCCAAACTGTTTATAGCTTCTTTGCTGATCTACTGGCTTGCTGCCAGGACAAAGTAGCTGACACTGTGGTAAAGTTCTTGCAAACTTTCTGCAGGCCTAGACCATTACCCACCCCTCTCCAGTCTGTTCAGCATTAGCTGACTTCTGTGCTCTCACTGTCCGCCTGAGGTCTGTGCCTGGTCTAATCTTCCCTGCCTGCAAGCAAAAACTGACCTTTTCTGGTGAGTTTCAAGGATAACTTTTGTTGGTAATGTGTTGTACTCCCAATATTCATGGGTTTTTTATAGTCAAGCACTAATTCCGAGGCTGTTTCATGAAAGAAGTAGTCCAAGGACAAGGAAGAACTTAGATAGATGTGTGTGTCCTTTCTGCCATCTTGCCTCCACCCCCAATCATCAGAATATTTGATAAGAATAAAGGTTTTTATATTTTAGAATATTAGAATGCCTCTTCCCTTCTCAATATGTCAGGATATCAGATACCATCTTATCAAGATGTCTCCCCCCCCCATCCTGTCAGAACTGATTGATAGTCCCTTCTGGCTCTCAGTCCTCTGACTCTGCCTTTGCCTCACTCAGTCTACCCCTTGTATCTGAGTCAAGTGTATATATGTCATTGAGAACTCACATTATTTGCTGGATTCTTGGAGACAATAGTCTCATTCAGCCCTGGAACCAAACCATGGATCCATTTGGTTGCAGTAAGTCTCTCCCTTTCAAATAAAATATTATAATTCTCTAATATATATCCTGACTCAATTTCTCTGGAATTGTACTCCAAATGCTAGCCACATGTAGAGAGAGAATTATGGAGATTAAATTCAAATTAAAGGATACTATTTTCACGTTTGTTGTTGTTGTTTTATGGTTTTCCCCTTTTGTTCTGAATTTTTTCACAACGTAATATGGAAATATGCTTAAAATTATTGTACATGTATAATGTGTATCAGATTACTTGCTCTTTTCAGGAGGAGGGATATAAGGAATAGGGAAAAATTTTGAAACTCAACATCCTTTTAAAAATAAATGTCAAAAACCATCTTTATATGTAATGGGAAAAATAAAATACTATTAAGCAAAGATATAAAATAAAATAAAATCATGTCCTACATCTATTTCTGTAGAATAGTAGTATTCAATCACATTTTAATGTCATAATTTGCTCAATTATTTCCTTATTGATGAGTACACTTTTATTTTTTAGTTCTTTACCAATAACAACAACAAAAAAGTCAACTACTTGTGAAACAAGAACAGAATTTTTTTGAAAAAACATGTACAAAAATTCTTTAAAGAAAACAACTTACTGCAAAGTAGAATTGCCAAATGAAAAAAAAAAAGATACAAAAGTTTACAGAAGAAAATAATTATTTAGAAATTGTAATTGGGCAAGGGGAAATTATCTCACATGAAGAGGTGTGAAAGACCTATTATCTTGGAAGGAAAGATAAAGGAATGGATAACACTTGAACCTTATTCTCATCAAAATTGTCTCAAAGAGAAAAAAAAAACATTCATAATCATTTGCATGTAGAAATCTGTATTATTTCAATAGGGAAGTACATGAGAAAAGTGGGGGGAATTTATAGGAGAGAACACATTAGGGGTAGGGGAAGCAAAACACTTGCTGAGGAAAGACAGGGTGAAAAGAGAGAGAGATAGAGAAAGGGAGAGATAAAGAAAGAGAGAAGGATAAACAGAGATAAAATAAGATGAGAGAAATAGACAATAACCATAACTAAAAATGTGAATGGAATAAACTCTCTTATAAAACAGAAGCAGATAACAGAATGGATTAAAAACCAGAATCCTTCAATATATTATTTATAAGAAACACATTTGAAGGAGAAAGAGCCACAGAGTAAAGCCAGGATCTATTATATTTCAGCTAAGTTAAAAAACAATAACAACAAGCAAAGATATGATCTCATAAAAAAGCAAAACAAATAGATCTAATTGAATAATTGAATCTAATTGAGAGCTAAGGAAAGAAACTGATACTAAAAGGTATCTGGAACAATGAAATAATATCAGTACTAAACATATGAGTACCAAATGGTATGACATCCAAATTGTTAAAAAATTTAAACTTATAAAAGGAAATATAGTAAAATTACATTTGTGAGGTCTTCAATTTTTTCCCCTCCAAATTAAATAAATCTAAGAAAAATAAATAAGAAAGAAGTAAAAAAAAAAAAGTTAGAAATGACAAACCTCTGGAGAAAATTGAATTAGGATGGAAAGAAATATACATTTTTTCTCAGTGCTATATGGCATCTACACAAATTGACCATTCATTAGAGCATAAAAACTTCACAATCAAAATCAGAAAGGCATACATATTTAATACATTATTTTCCAATTCCGATACAATAAAAGTATATTTAAAAAGAACTATAGATAAAATAAAATTAATTGGAAACTAGATAAACTAATCCTAAATAATGAGGGGATCAAAGAACAAATCACAGAAAAATCAATAATTTCATTCCAGAGAATGACAAGCAATGAGACAATATACCAGAATCTATAGGTTACAGCCAAAGCAGTACCTAAGGGAAAATTTACATTTCTAAAGACTTTCATCAATCAGCTTGAGAAAGATCAGATCAATGAATTGGATACACACACACACACACACACACACACACACACACACACACACACACAAAACATACACTAGAAAAAGAACAAATAAAACATCTCGAATTAAACACCAAATTGGAATATACTGAAAATCAAAGGAAAGCCTTAAAAAAATGAAATTCATTGTATTAAAGGTGTTAATGAATATAACTTGGAACTAGTTTTATAGCGGGGAAAACACACAATTAAAAAGATAAACCTCTGCTTGTTTTGATTAAAAAAAGAAGAAAATAAAGTTACTAGTAAGGGTGAATTCACCAGTAATGAATTAAAAAATTAAAGCCTCATTAAGACCTATTTGGCCTAATTATATGCCAATAAATGAAACAATGTAATTAAAATGGAAATATATGTTAAGATATAACTTGTCCAAAGTAATGGAAGAGAAAATAAAAATGCTTAAATAACCCAATGTTTGGGGAAAAAAAAAAAAAAAATTCAAGAAGCCATTAATGAACTCCTTAAGAAAAAAAAAAAAAAACAAAAAAAAAACCCCAGGGTCAGATAGATTCACAACTGAATTCTACCAAACATTTAAAAAACAATTAATTTATACTATATTAATTATATATTATGTACATATAATACATATTAATATACTATATTGGTTATAGTATATTAGAATATACTATACTCTTTGGAAAAATCGGTGAAGAAGGAATCCTACAAAATTCCTTTTATGATATAAATATGGTCTTTAAACCTAAATCAGTAAAAGCAAAAACAGAGAAAGGAAACACAGACCAAATTTCCTAATGAATATTGATGCAAAAAATTTAAATAAAACACTACTCAGATAATGACAATATAACACAAAGATGTATGGCCAGGAAAAATTTATATGAAGAATGCAAGACATTATTAGAAAAAAACTATCAGCATAATTGACCACCTTAATAACAAAATTAACAAAAATCTGTGGTGATCTCAATAGATCCATAAAAACTTTTGACAAAATAAAACAACAATTCCTACTAAAAGCACTAGAGAGCTTAGGAAGAAATTGAACTTTCCTCAAACTGGTAAGTAGTATTTATTTAAAACATCAGCAAACATTATCTATAATGAAGATAAGCTAGAAACCTTTCCAATAAGTTCAGGGTTAAAAAAAGATGCCCACTATCATCACTATTATTTAGCAATTCAGTAGAAGTGTTAAATGTAGCAATAAGAGAAGTAAAATAAATTGAAAAAAAAAATAGAGTAGGCAATAATGAAACAACTCTATCATCCTTTGCAGATTATACAATGGCATACTTATGGAATCATAGAATCAACTAAAAAACTAGTTGGAATAATTAATAACTTTAGCCAAAGATTTAAAACAAATGTACACGAAGCTTCAGCAATTTTATAAGTCACCAACAAAGTCCAGCAGCAAGAAAGAAAAAGAAAAATTTCTTTATAAATGTAGACAATTTAAAATACTTGGGAGCCTACCTGCTAAGACATATCTAAAAATTAAACTATTTTCATCCCTAGATACATATTTGAACACAATTACAAAACACTTTTCTCACAAAAGAAGTCAGATGTAAACAATTGGAAAAATATCAATTACTCATGGATAGGTTTAGGCAATGTAATAATAAATGACAATTCTACCTGAATTAATCTATTCATTCAGTGCCATACCAAGGAAACTATTAAAAATATTTTATTAAACTAGAAAAAAATAATAAAATTCATCTGGAACAACAAAAAGTCAAGTATATCAATGGAATTAATGAAATAAATGTAAAGAAAGATGGCCTAGCCATGCCAGATCTTGTTAAGACATTCTGGTACTGGTTAAGAAATAGAATGGTGAATCAGTACAACAAATTAGGTATACAACATAGTGTAGTAAATTATCATAATACTCTAGTTTTTTTTTTTTTTTTCATAAACCAAAAGATCAAGCTGTTGGAATAAGAACTCATTATTTCACAAAAATTGCTAAAAAAAAAAAAATAGATAACACTTTGCCAGAATCTAGGTATTATTCAATATCTTTCACTGAATACCAAGATGAGATAAAAAAGAACATGTGATCTAGACATAAAAGATGATAACATGAACAAATTAGAAGAGCAAAAAATAGTTTAACTACAAGATCTATAGAGATGGGAAGAATTTACCATTGAAGTAGAGAAAAAGAAAATTACAAGTTGTAAAAGAACAGAATCAAATTTGTAAGAATATATGCCATTCCCCAGTTGATAAATGGTCAAAAGATATGAACAGGTATTTTTCATCCAAAGGAACCAAAGCGATCTATAGTCATATGAAAAAAATAAATATTCTAAATCCTTATTGATTGAAAAATACTAATCAAAATAATTCTTAAATAATACTTCATATCTATTAGATTGGCCAATATGACACAGAAGGAAAATGATAAATGTTGGAGAAAATGAAAGAAAATTGGTACGCTAATGCAATGTTGATGGAGTTTTGAACTGTTCCAATTATTCTGGAGAACAATTTATTACTATGCTCAAAATTATGCATACCATTTAGACCAATAATATCTCTACTATGTCTATATCCCCAAAAGATAACAAAAAGGAAAGGTAAAGGATCTATTTATGCAAAAAATATTTATAGAAGTCAATTTTGTGGTGGCAAAGAGTTGGAAATTGAGGGGATGCCTATCAATTGGTCGATGGCTAAAAGACTTGTGGTATATGAATATAATGGAATATTATTATACCATAAGAAGTAGTGATTTTTTTTGCTTTCTCTCATTTTTTCTCTCTTTTGATTTGTTTAGATGAATTGCATGTATTTAACCTATATTATACATTGCTTTTTGTCTAGGGGAAGCAGGCAGCAGGGGAAAGAAGGAGCAAAATTTGGAACACAGGTTTTTGCAAAGGTGAATGTTGAAAACTATCTTTGCCTGTATTTGGAAAAATAACATACTATTAAGAGAAAAAACAGATACAACAAGAATCAGTCAAACAAACTAAAAAAAGAATGAAAAAAATGGAAGAAAATATAAAATAACTCATTGCCAGAAGAGACAATGTAAAACTTATTGGCCTATCTGAAAGTCATGACCAAAAAAAGAGCCTGGATACCATTCTATAAGAGGTCATTAAGGAAGACTTCCCCAATATTCTAGAAACTGAGGGCAAAATTATCTTTGAAATAATCTATCAATGACCTCTGAGAAAGAAATCTCACAAGGAAAACCCAAAGAACATTGTTGTGAAACTGCAAAACTATAATCTCAAGGAAAAACTACTGAAAACTGCCAGACAAAACCATTCTATATTCAAATTCTATTCAAATATCTAGATACAACATTCAGGATTACCTAGGATCTCACAGCTTCTATGGAATTCTATGGAATAACATATTTTAGAAGGCAAAGGAACTGGAGGTACAACCAACAATTAACTATCCAGAGAAACTCAGCATCATCTTTCAGGGGAGAAGATGAAGCTTCAATGCAATAAGAAATTTTCAATCATTTCTATTGAAAAAAAAAAACAGAACTAAAAAGAAAATTTTATCTACAGAGGACACAAGAGAACCATAAAAAGAAAAAATATATATTTTGTTTTCATCCCTACATACAAAAATAATATCTGAAACTCTTGAGAATTGTGTCTGTTGCTGGATCAGACAGTAGAAGGCATCACATGGACTGAGGATATGTTTGTGAATAGTCCCTGATGTGATGACAACAAAGAAAAACCCATTAAGGGGTGGGAAAAGGTATGTACTGGAAAAAGAGGAAAGGAGAGGTGTAATGGGACAATTTGTTCACCTGAAGAGGTGCAAAAGACTTATTACAATGAATGGAAAGAAGGGGGGGAGTGAGCATTGTCTAAAGCTTGATATCATCAGATTGGGCTTTAAGAAGAAATAATTTAATCATTCAATTAAGTATAGAAATTTATCTAACTCTATAAAGAAGGAGGAGGAGGAGGAAGAGGAAAAGAAAAGGAAGGGACAGAATAGAAGGGAGGGCAGAAATACCATGGTAAAAGGTAAGAAAAGAGGAGGATTGGTGATAAGAGATAAGGCAGTAGGTGGAATGGGCAAAAACCACTAGTTAAAAAAAGGGGTAGGAATGATAGGAGATAAGGTAGTGGATGGTATAGCTAAAAATAGACATGACTGAGGACTGGGCGGAAAGAGAGAACATATGTATAGGATAGAGGAAAATAAAGAGCTAGTAATCATAAAAAAGGAAGAAAAAACCATAGGAACTCCACAGTCTGGTTTTTTTTCTTTTTATTTAAAAAAACAACAACAACAATATTTTTTCTTAAAAAAGAAAAAAAAAAGAAAGGGCAAGCAAGACAAATTTAGAAAAAAAAAAAACTAGGAAAGACTTATATGAACTGATGCAAAGTGAAGTGAATATGGATCCACACAACACCATATACCAAGATAAGACCAAAATGGGTCTATGATTTAAGTATAAAGAACAAAATGATATATAAATTGGAGGAACATGGGATAATTTACCTCTCAGACTTGTGGAGAAGGAAAGAATTTGTGACCAAAGAAGAACTAGAGATCATTATTGGTCACAAAATAGAAACTTTTGAATACATTAAATTAAAAAGTCTTTCTACAAACAAAACTAATGCAAACAAGATTAGAAGGGAAGCAACAAACTGGGAAAACATTTTTACAGTTAAAGGTTCTGACAAAGGCCTCATTTCCAAAATATCTAGAGAACTGACTTTAATTTATAAGAAATCCAATTCTCCAATTGATAAATGGTCAAAGGATATGAACAGACAATTTTCAGATAATGAAATTGAAACTATTTCCACTAATATGAAAGAGTGTTCCAAATCACTATTGATCAGAGAAATGCAAATTAAGACAACTCTGAGATACCACTACACACCTGTCAGATTGGCTAAGATGACAGGAAAAAATAATGATGAATGTTGGAGGGGATGTGGGAAAACTGGGACACTAATGCATTGTTGGTGGAGTTGTGAACGAATACAACCATTCTGGAGAGTAATTTGGAATTAGGTCCAAAAAGTTATCAAACTATACATATACCCTTTGATCCAGCAGAGCTTCTACTGGGCTTATATCTTCTACTGGGCTTATATCCCAAAGAAATACTGAAGAAGGGAATGGGACCTGTATGTGCCAAAATGTTTGTGGCAGCCCTTTTTTTAGTGGCTAGAAACTGAAAAATGAATGGATGCCCATCAATTGGAGAATAGTTGGTTAAATTGTGGTATATGAATGTTATGGAATAGTATTGTTCTGAAAGAAATGACCAGCAGGATGAATACAGAGAGGCTTGGAGAGACTTACATGAACTGATGCTGAGTGAAATGAGCAGAACCAGGATATCATTATACACTTCAACAACAATACTGTATGAGGATGTATTCTGATGAAAGTGGATATCTTCAACAAAGAAAAGATCTAATTCAGTTCCAATTGATCAATGATGGACAGAATCAGCTTTACCCAGAGAAGGAAACTGAGAAATGAGTGTAAACTGTTTGTATTTTTGTTTTTCTTCTCAGGTTATTTTTACCTTCTGAATCCAATTCTTCCTGTGCAACAAGAAATACATTTCTGCACACATATATTGTATCTAGAATATGCTATAACATATTTAGCATATATGGGACTGCCTGCCATCTAGGGGAAGGGATGGAGGGAAGGGAGGGAAAAATCAGAACAGAAGTGAGTGTAAGGGATAATGTTGTAAAAAATTACCCATGCATATGTACTGTCAAAAAACAGTTGTAATTATAAAATAAAAAATAAAATAAAATAATTTTTTTTAAAAAATTATATCTCCTGAATCTATTTTCTAGGTTAGTTGCTTTTCTGATTTATTTTTTATTTTTATTTTTATTTACTTTATTGTATTGATTTCTCATAAAATCACTAGTTTCCATTTACTCAATGTTTTAAGGAATTATTTTCCTACCCAATTAGCAGAAAAGGAATTAAATTACTTAAATAGTCCCATTTTTAAAAGAAATACAACAAACTATTAATGAACTCCCTAAGAAAAAATCTCCAGGACCAGTTGGATTTACATGTGAATTCACCAAACATTTAAAAAATCAATTCCAATATTTGCAAACTATTTGAAAAAATATGGAAAGAAGAAATTATATGAAATTCTTTTATATGACATAGAAATGGTGTTGATACCTAAACCAAGTAGGGTGAAAACATAGAAAGAAAATTTTAGACCAATTTCCCTAATGAATATTGATGCAAAAATCTTAAATAAAATGATTACCAAAGAGATTACAGAAAGTCATCCCCAGGATAATATACCATGACC
Organism: Sminthopsis crassicaudata; assembly: GCF_048593235.1. Lineage (NCBI taxonomy): Eukaryota > Metazoa > Chordata > Mammalia > Dasyuromorphia > Dasyuridae > Sminthopsis > Sminthopsis crassicaudata. The sequence continues at coordinate 209,533,499 of NC_133620.1, read as the reverse complement.
AAGTAAGTTTTATACCAGGAATACTCCTACTAGGAAACACTAAGGAATTATGAATTGCACATAACTTCTGAAAAAAATTCAAAGACATGCTCCGTTTCAATATTTAGGATATGAAGTGTACCCTAAGGTGCTTACAATACAAAAACTTTCCTTAAGAAGAGAGAAGTTGAACACCTTAAATGACTTTCAGAAATTGATCGGAGATATTCAATGTATGCTTTCAGTGTTAGGCTTGATTACTTATCAATTGTAACTATTATATGACATTTTAAGGGGAGATAGTGCTTTAAACTCACCAGGCCAGCTTACAAAAAAAGCTCAAAATTCTTTGAGAGAAGTTGAACTGGTTTTGTCCAATGTGGTTGAAAGTGTCACTCAAAAACCCTGAGAAAAATCAGTTTTTGCTACAAAAAAGCTGTACCCACAGCAGTCCTTCATCAAGGAGACAATGTGTTAGAGTTGGTGAACCTCCCAGCACAACCACAACAAAGCCTTACTCCTTACCCAGTGCTTGTGGCTAGAATTTTATTAAAGGCCATTAAGTGAGCAATACAATTATCTGGAATAAGGCCTGAGAAGATATACACCTTTTATATTAATGCACAAATTAATATATGCTCTGAAAACATCCCAGAGTGGCAAATTTTACTGGCCACGGCTCCATATTTTAAACAAGGGTCTCCATTAAAGATAACCAGACTTTTATATAATTGACAATGGATTCTTGAAGAAAAGGTGTCTAAAGTTCCTCTTAAAGAATCAACTATCTTTACAGATGAATCCAAATGAAACATTTGTGCTGTATATTCTCATGACAACTATAAAGAGAGTAGTAGATTCCTTTTCAGTCCACTAGTAGAATGAATTGTATTCATTCATTCTAAGCTCTAATTATCCAGGAGATATAAATATAATATCTGATTTGACCTATTCAGTAGGTATGGTAAAAATAATTGTCTCAGCCCAAATAAAATTTGTAGCTTCCAATATATATCAGCTCTTTAAAGAATTCAAGAGCAAGTGAGAAAACATCCAAGTAAGATTTGTATCTTGGATGTCCACTTACATAGTGGATTTCCAGATCCTATATTTATGGTGATTCAAAGTCAAATAGCCTTCTAACTATGTTGGCTAATACTTCTTTATTTCAGGCAACCCAAGTATCTCATTCTAAATATCATTAGGCTTTACATTAATACTTGGGATAACAAGAGAGCAAGCTAGGAGCATAATAAAAGGCTGTACAGCTTGCCTTCCTTTCCATGTTCCTATGCTCCTTCCAGGGAAGAAGTCTCATGGTTTGAGACCCAATGAAATTTGGCAAATGGCTGTGACACATTATAAATCTTTTGGTCTTCTGTCTTTTATCCACGTTGTGTTAGACACCTTTTCAGGTTCACTTATGCAATATAAGCAGCAAAAAGACATCCTGAGTGGTCACTGAATTCCTCATACAAGCATTTGCAATTATGGGTATGCCACAAGCAATAAAAACAGATAATGGACTGCATATACTTCTAAACATTTTGCACACTTTTGTGCACAGTATAACATTTTATACACCACTGGCATACCCTTTAATCCTCAAGAACAAGCAAGGATAGGTACAGAGGAGAAATAGAGACATCAAGACACTCCTCCAGAAACAAAGAAAGGGAGAGCTACAGATAACCCTAGACAACTTTTAAATTTAGCTCCATATACAATTAACTTCTTGATTTTTGATAAAGATGCACTGGCTTTGGCAGACAGGTTTTATAACTCACCAGAAGGGCAGTGTCCAGTGCGAGCAGCTCCATTGTCTTTAGATAATAGCCAGGTGATATGGAAAGACCTAAAAAGTGGTGAATGGAAGGGACCAGATAGGTTAACTGCTTGGGGAAGAGGGTTTGTTTGTATCTCTACAGATGGAGAAAGAATCAGATGGGTGCCAACAAGCTGTATTCGCCTTGTCCATCAGAGAGAGAGCAGACCCTTGAAATGAAGGAGAATACTCAATAAACAACAGGTGGTTCCATTGCTGATTGTGCCCACCACTGAAAGAGCATGGCAGTTATGGTAATTGACTCATGGGCATCAAATATGATTAATGAGACTGATGCAGGACTTGAAAACCCTCAGAAATCATTGGATTCCCTGAGACATGAAGTAATGGACAACAGATTGGTTTTGGACTATCTCTTAGCTGCTAAAGGAGGCATATGTGTGATTGTTATTTATATGCCCTCCCTCTAGGATATGTTGATTCATATTGTTTATTATATTACTACTTGTATGTACAATTCATGTTTTTTATACACATTGAATCTGCACTGGCTGTGAGGAGAGTCATCACTACTAGTTTGTACTTTATTGCTTTGTGCTTGTGTAACCTCCCAGGCTGATGGATTTGTGTATACCTATTTCTAGTAATACCCTTCATCCTAGAAACCTGTTAAAAATATCTGGCTTGACTCCCCACTTCCCTTTGGTGTTTTTCATCTCTCTTCCTGAGAAGTCAGGGAGGGCATGATCATCTCCTTTTTAATGATTTCACCTCCCTTCCTGAAAAGATGGGGGGCATTATCACCTCCTTTTTTGGTGTTTTCGCCCCCTTTCCTGAGAAGTCAGGGAGGGTACAGTCATCTGCTTTTTGGGGGTTCTCTCCTCCCTGATAAGTCAGGGAGGGTATGACCACCTGTGATCTAAAACAAAAGAAGGAGGAAGATGTAGAGGGCTGAAACTCCTAAAAGATATGCTTGAATCAGACAACCAAATACTTAAGGCTAATTACCTATTCACTGTGAGATAATGACTCTTTTAGCATAAATTTGGATAATGGCTCTCCTCACCATTGGTGCTTGCTGAATGTTTGGTGTTAAGATAATCATAGGCAAGGATTGGCAGGCAAGGGGTGGAGGGGAGAGAGGCCACAGTCCTTGGTGATAGGACAAGGAGAGAGGCTGGAGACTCAAGACTCCAAAAATCCAGAATTCTGCTTGCCTGCCTCCTCCACTTTTCCCTCTAAAGACCAAGGACTCAATTTATCCTGACTCTGGCTGATCCCAAGGCCCTCCAGGGAGCTACCCATACTTTACACTTTTCTATATTTTCTTTGTTCATTAAATTATTAACTCCATAATGGCAAGTATATTTCTCTCTTTTTTTTAAATTGTATTCTGAAATCATACCATATTCCTGCTACAAATAGGTACTTAATAAATATCTATTGGCTTAGTGGATCTGCAGTTTCATGTACTCGTTTTTCCCCTCCTGCATTAGCAATATCAATATTAGTGACTATATCTTTCCTCCATGTTCAAAACATACCTTTTTCCCTGGGCCAAGTCGATGTAGAAAAAATGACTCATTTTGAGGTGGTGGTTGTTTTTTTTCCCCCAGATTTTCTAACCAAGGCTTGATCTAGTATTTTTTTCTACAACTTTTTGGAACAAAACTGGGCTGTACAGTTATTCTTCCATTTTTGTTCATCTTCTGTATGCAATCATGGTGGAAAAGTACTTTTACATCAGGTCTTTGGAATTCTTCCATTTTTGAGACAAGAGTAAGAATCATTACTATTGTCATAGTTTCATAACTGAAGAAAAATGATATCAAGTTTTACAATATATATTATTTAATAGACAGTTGTGAGTGTTGTTTATTTCTTAAAAAAAAGACTCATTCTCAAAACAAAATGATTAAATAATGATTCTCTCAAAAATGTACCAAAAATCCATTAGGTTTTTAGTAAGTATATAAAGTATATATTAAATATATAAAGATTTTTTTGTGTGAAAAGACAAGTTCTGGCCTCAAAAATTTTTATACCTATCATGGGATGGGAAGTAGATTTGATATATAGAGGGATAATATAAAGGGATAAATATGATACAGAATATAATGTAATTTGGAAAACTGAGTGATCCAGAGGAAAACTTGAGGAAAGAGAAAATAGTTTGATCTTAGGGAAATAGGAAAGATTTCAAAGAAGAAATTATTGACAGGAGAATATGATAGAATATGAAAGAAATTATTTCAGGTACTACAGAGATCCTGGGCAAATGCCCAGGGAAATGATCAAAGGCTATATAGGAGAAGGAATCAAGGAAAAACTACTTGCCTAGTTTGATCAAAATGTAGATTATAGGAAAAATCTATAATGTGAAAAAAAAGACTGGAAAGTTAGACTGAATCTAGATTGCATAAAGCTTTGATTGCCATACCAAGCTATTTTAGTAGTTTGTCCTAGTGTCAGAAAAGAGTGAATAAAAGACTTTTTCTTTCTTTTCTTTTTCTTTATTTTTTAAAAGGCTATTATGTGGGGCAAGGACAGAATACTTTGAATCTGTAAGGCTTGAGTTTAAATCCTGATTCAAACATTTACTGTGTGACCTTGGGCAAGTCACTTAGAAGATCTCAGACTCCTATTCATCATTTGCAAAATGGGAATAATAATAACACCAATATCTAGTTTTGTTATGAAGATCAAATAACTTACCTATATGAAGAACATTCCCATCCCCATAGTCTTATTTCTGAATGCAGATAGTTTTCTTCATCACAAGATTTTTGGAATTGTCCTGAAAATAATCAATTCCATGAGAGTTGATCATCACATATAGTTGCTGTGTACAATATTCTTGGTTCTACTCATTTCACTTATCATTAATTCATGTAAGTTTCTCCAGGCCTTTCTAAAATCTGCCTGCTGAGCATTTCTTATAGAACAATAATATTCCGTTTCATTTATGTGACATAATTTATTCATATATCTCCCAACTAATGAGCACCTACTCATTTTCCAATTTTTCACTACCACAGAGCTGTTTCAAACATTTTTGCACTTGTGAGTCATTTTCCCTACTTCATGATTTCCCTGTAATTGATTTCCCAGTAATGGAACTACTGGATCAAAGGATTTACACAATTTGATAGGTCCTTGATCATAGTTCTAGATTACTTTTCAACATGGTTGGATCAGTTCACAATTTCATCAACAATGCATTAGTGTCTCAATTTTCCCATATCCCCTCCAACATTTATCATTATCTTTTCCTATCTTCTTAGCCAATATGAAAGTAATGAGATGGTAACTCAGGGTTATTTTAATTTGTATTTCTCTAATTAATAGTGATTTAGAGCATTTTTTCTTATGATTAAAAATGGCTTACATTTCTTTGTTTCAAAAGTGCTTATATTATTTGACCATTTATCATTTGGGGAATGGTTTGAATTCTTGTAAATTGAGTCAATTCTCTATATATTTTAGAAATGAGGCCTTTATCAAAAACCTTGAGTGTTAAAATTTTTACCCAGTTTTCTGCTTCCCTTCTAATCTTGACTACATTAGTTTTGTATGTACAACAAATTTCTAATTTAATATATTCAAAATAATATATTTCTTCTTTGGCCATTAATTCCTTCCTTTTCCATATATCTGAGAGGTAAACTTTCATCTCTTTGAATAATCATGAACCATTTTTATTTTATCTTAGTTTAGGGTGCCTGTGTTGGTAAATGCCTAATTTTTGCCATTCTATTTTATGATTTTCCAAGCAATTTTTTCTCAAATAGTGAGTTCTTATCCCAGAAGCTGGAGTCTTTGAGTTTACCAAACACTTGACTACCATAATTATTGACTATTTTTTTCTTATGAACCTAACCTATTCCACTGAGCCACTACTCTATTTCTTAACAAATACCAAATAGTTTTTATGACCACTGCATTATGATCTAATTTTAGGTCTGATACAGCTAGGCCAAGAACTCTGGATTTTCAACTTTCCTCCAAGACTGGTAGAAACATCTGGCCTAGAAACCTGCCTCCAAGTTCACAATGGTTTCAATACCCATATTTGGAGACATCACCAACTGGCGTCTAGAATTGAAAACTTCCAAACATTGTTCTTTGGCCATTTGACCTAAAGTGTGTGTGTGTGTGTGTGTGTGTGTGTGTGTGTGTATGTGTGTGTGTGTGTGTGTGTGTGTGTGTGTAAGAGTAAGATAGCCCTTTCTCTGTCATAAGATATGAACATACAGTTTTCAAATGAAATCAAACCTATCTGCAATCATATGAAAATGTTCTAAATTACTATTGATCAGAAAAATGCAAACTAAAATAACTCTGAGATACAATCTTATATTTGGCAAATTGGTTTGACAGAGGTTAAAAATCACAAATGTTGGAGGGTATGTGGGAAAATTTGGACACTGATGCATCATTAATAGAATTCTGAAGAGTAATTTGGAGCTATACTTAAAAAAAACTATAAAACTGTACATACATTTTGGCCCAACAATGCTCCTACTAGTTCTGAGGTTAAAAACAGATTAAAAAAGGAAAAATATGTACAATAGTAGTTATAGCTGATCTTTTTTGTTATGGTTGTAGTAGCAAAGTATTAGAAAATTGAGGGCAAGCCTATCAATTGGAGAATGACTGAACAAGTACTGGTATATGATTATGATGAAATACTATTGTACTAAGAAATGATGAGCAGGATGCTATCATTAAAAAACTGGAAATAATTACATGAACTGATGCAAAGTGAAGTAAACAGAACTGGTAAGATATTGTACACAATAACAGCAATGTTGTATATGATAAACTGTGAATGAATTAGCTATTCTCATGAAGACTGAGATTCAAGAGAATGCTGACTGACATAATGAAAAAAATGTTACCTATTGGCTAAGAAATAGACTAGTTGATCAGTGGAATAGGTTAGGTTAACAGGACAAAATAGTTTACAACTATAGCAGTCCTGTGTATGACAAATCCAAAGACCCCAACTTTTGGGATAAGAATTCATTATTTGACAAAAACTGTTGGGAAAACTGGAAATTAGTATGGCAGAAATTAGATATGTACCCACACTTAACACCATATACCAAGATAAGATCAAAATGGGTCCATGATTTAGGCATAAAGAATGAGATCATAAATAGGTTAGAGCAACATAGAATAGCTTACCTCTCAGACTTGTGGAGGAGGAAGGAATTTGTAACCAAAGGAGAACTAGAGATCATTATTGATCACAAAATAGAAAATTTTGATTACATCAAATTAAAAAGCTTTTGTACAAACAAAACTAATGCAAACAAGATTAGAAGGGAAGTAACAAATTGGGAAAATATTTTTACAGTTAAATGTTCTGATAAAGTCCCATTTCCAAAATATATAGAGAACTGACTCTAATTTATAAGAAATCCAGCCATTCTCCAATTGATAAATGGTCAAAAGATATGAACAATTTTCAGATGATGAAATTGAAACTATTTCCACTCATATATAAGAGTTTTCCAAATCACTATTGATCAGAGAAATGCAAATTAAGACAACTCTGAGATACCACTACACACCTGCCATAATGGCTAAGATGACAGGAAAAAATAATAATGAATGTTGGAGGGGATGTGGTAAAACTGGGACACTGATGAATTGTTGGTGGAGTTGTGAAAGAATCCAACCATTCTGAAGAGTAATTTGTAACTATGCCCCAAAAGTTATCAAACTGTGCAAACCCTTTAATCCAGCAGTGCTATTATTGGGCTTATATCCCAAAGAAATACTAAAGAGCGGAAAGGGACCTGTATGTGTCAAAATGTTTGTGGCAGCTCTTTTTGTAGTAGCCAGAAACTGGAAGATGAATGGATGTCCATCAATTGGAGAATGGTTGGGTAAATTATGGTATATGAACGTTATGGAATATTATTTCTCTGTAAGAAATGACCAGCAGGATGAATTCAGAAAGGTTTGGAGAGACTTACATGAACTGATGCTGAGCGAAATGAGCAGAACCGGAAGATCACTATAAACTTCAACAACAATACTGTATGAAGATGTATTCTGAAGGAAGTGGAAATCTTCAACATAAAGAAGATCCAACTCACTTCCAGTTGATCAATGATGGACAGAAATAACTATACCCAGAGAAGGAACACTGGGAAGTAAATGTAAACTGTTAGCATTACTGTCTATCTATCCAGGTTACTTATACCTTTGGAATCTAATACTTAATGTGCAACAAGAAAATGGTATTCACACACATATATTGTATCTAGGTTATATTGTAACATATGTAAAATGTATGGGATTGCCTTTCATCAAGGGGAGGGAGTAGAGGGAGGGAGGGGATAATTTTAAAAAATGAATACAAGGGATAATATTATTTTAAAAAAAATTACTCATGCATATTTACTGTGAAAAAATTATAAAAAAAAAAGAATTGGTGACATTAAATAAATAAATAAATAGATAGATAGATAGATAAATTTAAAAAAAAAGAAAGATGGTATATTTTACCTGTATTCATTGATGCAGGAAAAAATAACATGTATTGATATCTTGTCTATGATGTCTATTTAATTAAAATTTATTTAATGACTTAAAAAAAAAGAAAGAAATGACCAGCAGGATGAATATAGAGAGGCTTGAAGAAACTTACATGAACTGATTCTGAGTGAAATAAGCAGAACCAGGAGATCACTATACTTCAACAACAATACTGTATGAAAATGTATTCTGATTGAAGTGGATATCTTCAATGTAGAGAAGATCTAATTCAGTTCCAGTTGACCAATGATGGACAGAATCAGCTACACCCAGAGAAGTAACACTGGGAATAGAGTGTAAACTGTTTGCACTATTGTCTTTCTACCCAGGTTACCTTCTGAATACAATTCTTACCTTGCAACAAGAAACTCAGTTTAACACACATGTATTGTATCTAGGATATACTGTAACACATGTAATATGTATGAGATTGCCTGTCATCTATGAGAGGGGGTAGAGGGAAGGAGGGGAAAATTCAGAAAAGAAGTGAGTACAAGGGATAATGCTGTAAAAAACTTACCCATGCATATGTAATGTCCAAAAATTATAATTATTAAATTAATTTAAAAATTAAATTCACACACACACACACACACACAAAGAAAAAAATGTTACCTACCTTCAGAAGAAGAATTGATGGAGTATGAATGAAGAATGAAGAAGAATGAAGATTGCTTGATATGTTTTACTTTCTTTAAATTTTCTTTAAATTTTGTGAGACATTTATCTGTTTTAATTTACAACATGACTAATATGAAAATATATTTTGCATGATTACATATACCTAAAGTATATCAAATTGCCTATGGTATCCATGAAGGGAGATGGGGTACAGAGAAGTAAGAGTGAAAGAGGGGGAGGAGGAAAGGTGGCAAGGGAGAGAGAAAGACAGACAAAGAGATAGATAGAAAAACTGAAAGATATAGAGATAGAAAGACAGAGATAAAGGGAGAGAAAGACACAGATACAGAGAGACAGAATTGTTGACAGAAAAAGACACACAGAGAGGAAGATAATTTAGAACTTAAAATTTTAAAAAGAACATTAAAATTGCTTTTCATGCATTTGGAAAAAAATCAAATATTTAATTAAAAATAAACTTTAAAGTGATTAAAAAAAAAAAAAAAAAACTATTTTCTCCTAGTTCAGTTTGACGGTAAGTAGAACACCTTTGGATAGTATAAAAAAAAAGAGTGAAACCTTCCCAGTGTGGGATTTTTGAAGATAGAACCTGTTCTGGCTATGCAGCCACATAGTAAAAGATCACAGTTTCTCATAATTAGGCCTTCACATCTTAGGCTATGAGAATGTGCATAAATTCCCATTATATTAATTATCATTATTATTATTATTATTATCATTATTATTATTATTATTATTATTATTATTATCATTAAAACAGAGAAGTGATATGCTTAGAACCATAACTTAGGAACTTTCTTCCTTCTGTTCCTTTCTTTCTTTCATTCTTTCTTCCTTCCTTTTTTTTTTTTTTAATTGTGTATCTTGGTTTTAGAAAGGGCTGTTTTTTGGACACTGAACATGAGGGGTATGATCAATAACATGTGTCAACAAATACTACATGTGCAGATGAGAAACATTAGTTATATCAGTTCAGAAAATTTTTGTCATTTCTTCTTCGGAAAAACAAACAAACAAACAAAAATATTTGGATGGATTTATGATAAGACTTCTGATATAATGAGGAATAATATCCAAAGGACTTGAAACAAAGTGTGTGACACAAATCAAAAAGAACTTGCTAGAATGTAACTTTTCAGTTTCCAGTACAGTATTTAAGTTTTAAACTAAAGATCCACACCAATTTTATAATTCCAAATCCATTGCTTTATCTACCTCATGCAAGGAGTTCTTGCATTAGAATTTAGTTTCTTTTAACTTTCCATGCATAAATGACACTGTTATTTTTGTGATGAGAATTTGTTCAAAATTCATTTTATTTTATTTTATTATAGCTTTTTATTTAACATATATATATATATGTATATATATATATATATATATACATACATGTTAAAGTATAAATTAGATTCAATATATGTATACATGTCCAAACAATTATTTTGCTGTACAAAAAGAATCAGACTTTGAAATAGTGAATACTTTGAAATAGTCTGTGAAGGAAATAAAAAATTTAGGTGGACAAAAATAGAGAGATTGGGAATTCTATGTAGTGCTTCATAGTCATCTCCCAGAGTTCTTTTACTGGATGTAACTGATTCAGTTCATTACTGCTCTATTGGAACTGATTTGGTTCATCTCATTGTTGAAGAGGGCCACGTCCATCAGAATTGGTCATCATATAGTATTATTGTTGAAGTATATAATGATCTTCTGGTCCTGCTAATTTCACTCAGCATCAGTTCATGTAAGTCTCTCCAGGCCTTTCTGAAATCATCCTAGTGGTCATTTCTTACAGAACAATAATATTCTATAATATTCATATACCACAATTTACCCAACTATTCTCCAATTGATGGGCATCCACTCAGCAAAATTCATTTTATAATAAATTGAATGTCATGTAAAATCTTGCTTGTTCCTTCTCTGTTCAGTGACAGGTCATTTCTGGTAACCTGAATGGAGATTGAAGGGTACATCCACAAGCAGAATATCATATTTTTTAATGTTATTTTTATGTGATTTAATAAAACCTCTACCTTAGCCACCTCTCTTTAATTTGGCTTTGAGTAAGGGGAGAAGAGAAAATCATGAGAGAATTTTGTATAAATCAGACAGTTACTTGGGATTGTAACATAACATTTCATTTCGAACCAATCAGAAGTTTAGAGCTCATCTATTGTGGTCCCATATCATAACAATATATTAAGCTCCAACATATTCTATATTATAATCCTTCACTACTCTTCATCTTATATGAAGGCATATCAAGAGCTTATAGAGTTTTCAAAAGCACCATCATAAAATATTCATATTTAAATTCCACAAATAGAATCAACAGCTAGGTGAAGACTTGTGATTCACTTAGCTTTGCAATTTTAATAATTTCTTAAATACTGTCTATAACCACCTTATATATGAAATTGAGTGAAACAGAAGTTCTGGGGGCAGAGCCAAGATGGCAGAGTAAAGCCAGGAAGTTGTTTAAGCTCTTCCAGTTTTTCTCAAAAACAACATGAAACCAAGTCTCTGAACAGAGTCTGATTGAATGAAACCACTCCAGCTCAAGATAAAATTGACAGTATTTCAAGAAAGAGCAGTCTCAATTTGGTGAAAGGGGCATTCAGCCCAGCTCAGATGTAGTCTGGGAAAGCCGGTTAGAGGGTCTTAATCAAGCATATCAGCAATTGAGATCCTTGTTCCTGGCTTAGGAGCAGAACAAACCAGTGGAGCAACCTCCAGTCCCAAATCAGAAGGTAAATTCTGGGAAGCCAGCAAAGAGCAGGTTTCCTAGAAAGGTAAAATAAGAGGTAAAGCTATCTGCTTCAGTAAAGTCAAAGCTCAGAGGTGCAGGAAATCTTGGAATAGTGCCCCTATTTATTGGAGGAGCAGAGCTCAAACATAAAAGTCACAAAAAAGAGGAAAAACAAAAAGAGAAAGAAAGAAAGAAAATAAACAAGAAGCATAAAAACCTCTTTACTATATAAAGTTACTATGGTAACAGAGAAGACCAAAACATCAACTCAAATAAGAACAAAATGTCCAAAAAGGAAATCTGAAAGAATGATAGGAATTGGTCTCAAACCCAAAAAGGCTTCTTGGAAGTGCTCATAAAAGATTTTAAAAGACAAATAAGAGAAGTGGAAGAAAAAAATGAGAAAATAAATGAGAGATTCAACAAAATGTCAACATTTTGGAAAAGGAAGAAAATGATTCTTTTAAAAATATAATTGGCCAAATGAAAAAATAAATCAACTGAAGAAAACAACACCTTGAAAAGTAGAATACATCAAATGGAAAAAGAGATACAAATGTTAACTGAAAAAAAATATCACATCAAAAGCCAGCATGGGGCAAATGGGAGCTGAAGCTATTGACTACATGAGACATCAAGAATCAATCAAACTAACTAAAAAGAATGATAAAATGGAATAAAATGTAAAATATCTCATTGAAAAAAACAGCTGACCTGAAAAATAGATACAGGATAGACACTTTAAAAAATATTGCTCTACCTGAAGACCATGACCAAAAAAAAAAAAAAAAAAAAAAAAAGAGGCTGGAGAGCATTTTTAAAAGATCATCAAGGAAAACTGCCCAGATATATTAAAACCAGAGCAGGAAATAGTCATTGAAAGAATCTATCAAACACCTGAAAGAATCTATCAAACACCTCTAGAATAAGATATAACAAGAAAAACTCCAAGGAATATTATGTCAAACCTCCAAAACTATGATCTCAAGTGGAAAAAATACTGCAAGCTATCAGACAAAAACAATTCAAGTGAGGATTACTCAGAATCTGGCAGCTTCTACAATAAAGCATTAGCGGCACTGGAATACCATATTTTGGAAGGCAAAGGAGCTGGGCAAAGGATTAACTACCCAGTAATATTGAGTATCATCTTTCAGAGAGGAAATGATCTTCAATGAAGTAAGAGACTTTCAATCATTTCCATTGACGGGGGGGGACAACAGAGCTTTATAGAAAATTTGATCTTCAAACACAGAACTCAAGAGAATAGAAAGATAAACAGGGTAAATATGTATATTATTTAACTGTTGAACTGTTAAATCCCTAGATGGGTAAATGATATCTGTAACTCTTGAGAACTTAATTTACTATTGAAGCTGTTAGAGGGTATGGTTGTGAATGGATTCTGATGTAATGATATAAAAGAAAAAGACATCAAGGGATGAAAAAATGACTGTACTGGAAGAAGAAGAAAGGGGAGGCATAATGGGACAAATTAAATCATATGAAGAGGTATAAAAGACAAAAAAGGGAAAGAAAGGAGAGGTATGAGCATTATCTGAACCCTAATTTCATCAGTTTCACTCAAAAAGGGAATAACTCAATCGCTTAATTGGGTAGAGAATTTTATCTTATTCTATAAAGAAAGAGGAGGAGAAAGAGGAAAGAAAAGGAGGTTCTGGGTAAAAGGGAGGTCAGAAACACTAGGAGAAAGAGGTAAGAGATGGGGAAAGAGGATGATTAAAAGAAACAAGTAGAAGGTGGGATGGTTTAGAAACAAAACACTACTAAAAAGAGACAGAGTAGAAAGAGAGAACAAAATATATATAGTGGAGAAAATAGGATGAAGAAAATACACATCTGGAGTGAGAAAAGAAAACAACTTCCTGAAATGTGAACTGAAAAAGGTAAAGAACCCCCAGGGAAACAGAATTTGTGAATTGGAAAAGATAAAGAACCCCCAGGAAAGTAGGATTTGTGAATTGAAAAAAGAAATTAACTAGTTAAAAAAATAGTGAAATGGGAAAAAATCCCATAGAGCAAAACAACTCAATTAAAAACTCAATTGGACATATACCAAAAAAAAAAGGTGAAAAAAAAGCTAATAACACTTTAAAAATTAGAACTGAACAAATAGAAATGAATGATTCATTGAGACATCAAGAATCAGTTAAACAAAACCAAAAAACATGAAAAAATAGAAAAAAATATCAAATATCTACTTGGAAAAATAACATCTAGATCTAGGTGAGATAATCTGAGGATTATTGAATTTCCAGAAAATTATGATGTAAAAAAGAGCTTAGACACTATTTTACAGGAAATTATCAAAGAGAACTGCTCCATATAGAATAGAATCAGAAGGTAAAATAGGCAATGAAAGAATTCATTGAACACCTTCTGAAAGTGACCCTAAAATAAAAATTCCAAGGAATATTGTAGCTAAATTTCAGAACTATCAGATTAATGAAAAAAATATTACAAGCAGGTAGGAAAAAAAAACAATTCAGATACTGAAGAGCTATAATAAGGATCACTCAGGATCTAGCAGCTTCCATATTAAAAGATTTAAGGGCCTAAAATCTGATATCCCCAAAAGGCAAAATAATTTGTAATGCAGCCAAGAATAAACTGCCCAGCTAAGCTGAGCATTTTCTTTCAGGGAAGATGGACATTTAATGAAACAGGTGGATTCCATTTGTTTCTAATAAAAAAAAGAAAGCTAAACAAAAAATGTGACCTCTAATTATAGGACTCAAGAGAAGCATATAAAGGTAAAAAAGAACTCTTGAGAATTGTATTTCTGTTATGGACATACCTAAAAAGTGCATGTATAATTTGATTTTACTGACATAATATATGAAAAAGAAATTAGAAGTGGAAAGTGGATAGAAAAAGGGGAAAGGGAAGATAAAAGAGGGTAAATTACATCCTACAAAGAGGCAAAGATAGGCAAAGCTTATCATGTCTAAGGGAATTTAGGGAGGGGGAAGAACATTGTGTGAATCTTACTTTTATCAGATTTGGCTCAAAGAGAAAATAATAGACATATTTGGTTTACAGAGAAATTTCTCTCACCTCATTAAAAAGTGGAAGAGGAAAAAGGAAAAGGAAAAGAGTAATAAGGGAAAGGTATAAGAAAGGGAGTGGGAGGGAGTTTAAAGAGGGAGAGCTTCATGAGGTAAGTGGTGTCCATAAGTTTAATACTAGGGAGGAAGTAAGGGGAAATAAAAAGAAAATCATAATCTGGGGATAATAAGATGGCAGGAAATACAGAATTAGTACTTTTAACAATAAATGTGAATGTGATGAACTCTCCCATAAAGTGGAAGTGGATAGCAGACTGGATCAAAAGCCAGAGTCCTACAATATGTTGTTTACAGGAAATACATTTAAAGCAGGGTAATACATACAGAGTAAAGGCTGGAGCAGAATCTATTATGCTTCAGATGAAGTAAAAAAAAAAAAAAAAAAAAAAAAAAAGCAGGGGTAGCCATCTTTATCTCAGATAAAGCAAAAGCTAGTCCTTTGTCTCTTCCAGCTTCAGCCTCTGTCCTCTCTCTGAATCCAAAGCTCCAGCTAGCACAAAGATGGAAAATGGAATGAATCTGCCTCTGCCTCTGAGAGAGTAGGGTTGTGAGTTTCAGACTTGTGAATCTCCCAAAATCCATCCTAGTTGAGGCTCCTAGCTTATATATGCCCTCTAAAGGTGTGAACTCTCTTAAAGGTGTGAACTCCTTTAAAGATATGAACTAAGTACATAAGCATTAGTATCTTGTTTCAAGTTCTGGCCCATCTCACAGATATCTTGTAAATTAAAAGCTGTAATAAAAAATAAAAAAGAAAATACACATCTAGTCATCATAACTATGAGTGTGAATGGGATGAAATCTCCCATAAAACAAAAGTGAGTGGCAGAGTAGATAAAAAGCAGAATCCTACAATATAAGAAATGAATCTGAAATATCACATTCAGAATAAGGGTAAAAGGCTGAAGCAAAATGTATTATGCTTCAGCTGAAGTAAGAAAAAAAAGCATGGATAGCAATTTTGATCTGAGATAAAGCAAAAGTAAAAATGAGTTTAATTAAAATAGATAAGGAAGGAAACTACATCTTGTTGAAGGTTACCATAACAATGAAGTATTATTGATAATAAATGTATATGCACCAAGCGATGAAGCATCCAAATTCATAGAGGAGATACTCAGCCAATTACTGAAAAAATAGGTAGCAAAACCAAATAATTGGGACAACTCAACTTTCCCCTCCTGAATTAGACAATTTTTTAAAAAAATAATTAATTTATTTTATTAATAGTTTTTATTTACCAGATATATGCATGGGTAATTTTACAACATTGACAATTGCCAAACCTTTTGTTCCATTTTTTCCTCTCCTCCCCCCACCCAAGATGGCAGATCAACCAATACATGTTAAATATGTTAGAGTATAAATTAAATACAATATATGTATACATGACCAAACAGTTGTTTTGCTGAACCAAAAGAATCGGACTTTGAAATATTGTACATTTAACCTGTGAAGGAAATCCAAAATGCAGGTGGACAAAATTAGAGGGATGGGAAATTCTATGTATTGGTTCATAGTCATCTCCCAGAGTTCTTTTGCTGGGTGTAGCTGGTTCAGTTCATTACTGCCCTATTGGAACTGATTTGGTTCATCTCATTGTTGGAGAGGGCCACGTCCATTAGAATTGATCATCATACATTATTGTTGTTGAAGTATATAATGATCTCCTGGTCCTGCTCATTTCACTCAGCATCAGTTCATGTAAGTCTCTCCAGGCCTTTCTGAAATCATCCTGTTGGTCATTTCTTATAGAACAATAATATTCCATAATATTCATATACCACAATTTACCCAACTATTCTCCAATTGATGGGCATCCACGTAGTTTCCAGTTTCTGGCCACCACAAAGAGGGCTGCCACAAACATTCTTGAATGTACGGGTCCCTTTCCCTTCTTTAAGATCTCTTTGGGATACAAACCCAGTAGCAATGCTGCTGGGTCAAAGGGTATGCACAGTTTGAGCATAGTTCCAAATTGCTCTCCAGAATAGCTGGATGTATTCACAGTTCCACCAACAATGTATCAGTGAACCTGTTTTCCCACATCCCCTCCAACATTCTGCATTACCTTTCCCTGTCATTCTAGCCAATCTGACAGGTGTGTAATGGTATCTCAGAGTTGTCTTAATTTGCATTTCTCTGATTAATAATGATTTGGAGCATCTTTTCATATGACTAGAAATAGTTTCAATTTCTTTATCTGAGAATTTTCTGTTCATATCCTTTGACCATTTATCAATCTGAATTAGATAAATTTAACCACAAAATAACGAGGAAAGAAAAATTTACATATTTATATATGATAGTTCTCTAAAGAAAATGGAATAGGGACAGAAAGGAATAGAATTTTTTTTCTCAAAAGCACATGGCTCCTACACAAAAAATGATCAGTAGGGCATTAAAAAAACCTCCCTATCAACTGCAAATATGCTGAAATAATAAATACTTCCTTTTTAGACTATGATGCAACAAAAATTTATATTCGATAAAGGGCCAAGGAAAGATGTACTAAAAGTCAATTGGAAATTAAATAATCTAATTGTAAAGAAAGAGTTGGTCAAACAACAATTCACAGAAACAATAATTTCATCCAGCAGAATGACAATAATGTGAAAACATATAAAAATCTGTGGGATGCAGCCAATGTAGTTCTTAGGGGAAATTTTATATCTCTAAATGTTACATGAATAAAATATTAATAGAGGAGATCAATGAATTGAGCATACAATTTAAAAAAATAGAAAAGAACAAAATTTTAAAATCCCAATTAAATAACACATTCAAAATTCTGAAACTTAAAGGAGAGATTAATAAAATTTAAACTAAGAAGTAATTAATAAAAGTAAAAGTTGGTTTTAGGAGAAACTCAAAAAAAATAGATAAACATTTGCTTAATTAAATTAGAAAAAGGGAAGAAAAAAACAAATCACCAACATAAAAAATGAAAAGGGTGAACTTACCATCAATGAAAAAGAAATTAAAGCAATAACTAGGAACTATTTTGTTCAACTTTATGCTTGCAAATCTGACAATCTAATTGAAATGGATATTTACAAAAATATGAATTGCTCACATTAATAGAAGAGGAAATAAATTACTTTAAAATCCCATTCTAGAAAAAAGACATTAAACAAGCCATTAATGTACTCCCTGAAGATAAAATCTCTAGGGCCAGTTGGATTTACAAATGAATAATATCAAACATTTAAAGAACAATTAATCTCAATGCTGTGCAAGCTATAGGTAAGGAAAGAGTACTGCCAAATTCCTTCTATGACATAAATATAATACTGATACCTAAACCAGGAAGAGTCAAAACATAAAGTTATATACCAATCCCCCTAATGAATATAAATGCAAAAATTTTAAATAAAATGTTAGCAAAGAGAATATAACAAATTATTCACTATGACCAAGTGAGATTTATACCAAAAATTCAGGACTGGTTCAACATCAGGAAACTATTGCCATAATTGACTATGTCATTAACAAAATCAATAGAAATCATATGCCAATTTCAATAGATACAGAAAAAAGCTTTTGATAAAATACAGTGAACTGTACTTCTTTTTGACCCAGCAATACCACTACTGAATCTCTATTCCAAGGAAATTTTAAAAGAAGGAAAAAAGACCCACATGTGCAAAATGTAGTGTCTCTTTTATGAGGGCAATGAATTGAAAAATGAGTAAAAAACTATTAATTTGGGAACGACTGGATAAATAATGGTATAAAAGTAATGGTATATAATTTTTCTTTTAAAAAAGGATGGACAAGATTTTAGAAAGGTTTGGAAATATTTACATGAACTGATGCTAAGCAAAACAAGTAGAAGCAGAAATACATTGTACACAGTAAAAGCAAAATTGTGCAATTATTGACTATGAAAACTTGGTTCTTCTCAATGGTTCAGTGATCCAAGGCAATTCCAATAAACTTTGAATAGAAAACGACATCAGTATTCAGAAAGAGGACTATGAAGATTCAATGTAAATCTGTGTCTCAAAATGATTCATATAGACATGTGTATTAAAAAGGTTAATATACATGTAAAAATAAAATAAAAAACTTATTTGAAGAAAAAGAAATCGAATGAAGCATATCCTTGTGAATTTTGACTTGAATCATGTTATTTAATATCTTACTTCACTGAATAGAAGGACCCTGCTAGTACCCTATCAATAAAATTTAAAAATTGCAAAAATGAAATGTTCATAAAAATTATAGCACATAAGTAGTAAATTGCTACCACTTAAATCAGCAAAATTATACTATTCCATTATACATAAATATTTAATAAAATTTTTTAAATTTATTTTTAACAGACATTGTTCTAAAATCACTTTGGGAGAGAAAAATCAGAGCAAAATAGAAAAACCATGGGAGAGATTAAAAAACAAAACAAAACAAAACAAAACAAAAAAAAACAGAAAAAAGAAGTGAACATAGCATGTGTTGATTTACATTCAGTTTCCATAACTTCTTATGCAGATGGTATTTCTGTCTAAAATCTATTGGGATTGTTTTGAATCACTGAACCACTGAGAAGAACCAAGACTTTCATAGTTGATCATCACACATCCTTCCTTTTATCGTGTACAATGTATTCCTAGTTCTGCTTGTTTTGCTCAGCATCTGTCCATGTCAGTTTTTCCAGGTCTTTCTAAAATCAGCTTGTTTGTCATTTTTATATAATAGTGATATTCCATAAATCTCTTATGCCATATTTATTCAGCCATTCCCCAATTGATGAGCATCTACTCATTTTCTAATGCTTTGCTACCACAAAAAGAGCTGTTACAATCATTCTTGCACATGTGAGCCCTTTTTCTTCTTTTATGATTTCCTTTGGAAACAGACCCAGTAATGGCACTGCTGGGAGAAAGGGTATGGACAGTTTCATAGCCCTTTGGGCACAGTTCCAGATTACTCTCCAGAATGATTGGATCATTTCACAACTCCACCAACAATACATTAGTGACCCAGTTTCCCCACATCCCCTCCAGCATTTATCATCACCTTTTTCTGGCATCTTAGTCAATCTGAGAGTGGTAAGGTGGTAGATCAGAGTGTTTTAAGTTACATTTCTCTAATCAAGAGTGATTTAGAGCATTTTTTCATATAACTATAAATGACTTTAATTTTGTCATCTGAAAATTGTCTATTCATATCCTTTGACCATTTGTCAATTGGGGAATGATGTATATTCTTTTAAATTTAACTTATTTCTTTAAGTATTTTAGAAATGAGACCTTTATCAGAAATACTGCCTGTAAAGAATTTTTAACCAGGTTTGTACTTCCATTTTAATCTTGTTTAGTTTACTTTGTGCAAAAACTTTTTAATTTAACATAATCAAAGTTGTCCATTACGTGTTTCATAATATTTTCTAGTTCTTCTTTGGTCATAAATTCCTCCCTTCTCCAAACATCTGATAGGTAAATCACCCTTGTTCTCCTAATTTGTTTATGATATCATCCTTTATGTCAAAATCATGGATCCATTTTGACTTTATTTTGGTATGTGGTATACTCCATTGTGTATTGAAATCATTCAAACATAACATACTTTTATAGACTTCAGGTGGCTATTGTAACAAAGTTTTCAATATCAAAGATACATAATATAGATTACACATTTAAATCATTCATACATAACATACTTTTATAGACTTCAGGTGGCTATTGTAACAAAGTTTTCAGTATCAAAGATACATAATAGAGATTACACATTTAAATGACCTACTTTAATGATTATTAATCTATAAGTATGGGAAGCAAGAGAGCACACATTAAATAACATATCAATAAAGACTTTTAAGTGTCTATTAAGTATCAGGTACTTTATAAAACTTTGGTGATGTAAATAGAAACAATGAAATAATCCTTACTCTCAGAATACAATTTGCATGTGAAAATTTGATTGTTCACATGAGTATAAAGTGATTTATAAAATTAGAAAAATATCAATGGACCAACGATAATATACTTTAGAATGCTTTGATATTTGCAATTATAATAATTGGTGAATTTACAAAATTTTCTTATAAAACCTGATTCCATTCTTTAAGATATTGATGACTTACTTGACAGCTGAGTTAGCGAAAAGTCATTCTGTGAATATGCAATGTGACTGCTTTATAAAGAAGCTTATTTCACAAAGGAATAGGTAATTATAACACACAAGAAGAGAGCATTGGAAATAGTGGATAGAGCAATGGACCCAACACCAAAAATACTTAAATTAAAGTTTAGCTTGAAACTTCTACCTATATGTAATTGACTCAACTTCTGTTTCCCTTAGTTTCCTCATCTGTAAAAATATGAATAATAATACCTACTTTTCAGGTCTATTGGGTGCCATAATGGATAGAACATGGTCTGGAGTTAGAATGATCTGAGTTCAGGTAAAGTCTCAGACATTTAATAGCTGTTTGACTTTGGCAAGCCATTTAATCTCTATTTGCCTCAATTACTCAACTGAAAATATGAATAATAACAATACCTACTGCGCCAATTTGTTGTGATGATCAAATGAGATATTTATAAAGTGCTTAGCATAGTGACTAGCACATAATATGTACTATATAAGTGCTTATTCTCTTCCTTTAGGAACTTTCAATGAGATTATATTTGCAATATGCTTTGCAGATATTAAAGCTATGATGATGATGATGTTGATGATTGTGTTAAAATTGTATATTTTTGATCCCCTTTACAACCTCCCTTACTTCTAGTCATTTGAATAAGTAAGTTTATAAGTAGCCAGCATAGATTTACAATAGCAGGAATTCAGAAATCATGTACAAATCATCTCAAAGATCAAAGCAACCAAATTGACAAATTGTATCACATATTAGCCAAAAATCACATCCTTAAAATATGTGCTGAATCAAGGCAAGTCACCTAAGCTTTGCTGTCAGGGATTTTTGGTCTTAATGCTATGTAAATTTCAGACAAGTTCTGTATATCTGCAGTAAAACCAGCAGAACACCAAATGGTGTTGATAAGTCTAAAAGAAGGTTAAACTTTAACCATAACTTTCAGATGATTTGTAAATGTTAATGAGCAAACCACAAGGTAGCACAAATTAGAATTAATCTATCTCTCACATGCAAAACCTATAAAAATGAGACCTCAAAATCCTATTCCCACCCTCTCCCACTGCTGTCCCCAGTATTTTTCCTTCTTTATTAGGTCTATGTTTCCGAGTGCTCCCAGTTCTAATCTTAGATTACACAAGTGATTTTCTGTACACCTCTCTTCCTCCCAGCCTCTTAATATATACCCTACCTTGCTTCACTACCACTTCTCTCTTCTTACAATATCTATTTCTTTATTCTTTGGAAGTCTATCTCTGTATTTTCTGTCTTATTTCCCACTTTGAACCCTGTGCCTTTCATTGTGGTCTTTCCTAGGTATGCTTACCTCACTTCATAATTCCATAAGTTAGTTATCAGTAAAATGATATTGATGCTGATGATTTGAGGACATACAAGACAAGCTAGGACATATGATGAATGCTGTCTCATCTTTGCCTGTATACATTTTTCCAAAAGGCATGACTTTTGCAAAATTTCAGGAGCTCTATTAAAATTGTTGCTTGCCAATATAATTAATATCATGAGGAACTACATCCTATAAATACTCAAGTGAAATTGGTTATTCTTGGCATTGCTAAGTTGATCAAGTGTTAAGAATCCTTTTCAGCATGAAATGACAACAGTAGAAGGGTTATTTTCTGTTAAACCTTGAAGCCACTGAAGTGAATTATCAATGTATTTCTGTATCCACTAATGCTACCCAAATCGTTGCCAAAAAAAGGTACTCCTATGTTGGCTCCAAGGATATGATAGCTAGCAGGCCCGTTATCTATACATGTGGAGTCTATTCTTATAGACTATTAATGTTTTTTGTTCTTCCTGATCTTCTTTTTATTCCTGATAATCCTGAGAATAATTTGAAATTATTTATCAATAATTGATAATCTCAATTGAAATCTCAAAGATATAAAGTGATTTTCTATGATACGGTTTTGCCCAGATTAATTGCTACAAATGAAGAGACTGCCACGTGCAGTCTTGCTCATCCTTTGTTTACTGAAATCCAACACAACAGGGTTTGAAATGAATTTTATTTTACTATTAGTTGTTAACAATGAAAGATTATGGCTTCAGTTTAATATTATCATGTGAAAATTAAGACAGCAATAAAACTCAATCTGTACAGTTATTCCCTAGAAATGGATAAAATTATCAGTTACTATGTCCTACCAAAAATGAAATTAATGCTGCTATTGCAAAAAACTATTCAAATTGGAAAATTTCTTATACCTTTCCAAATCTTTGAGTTTCATCATAAAAATGGATTGACTTCCATCAATATTTATCAGAATTTCTTAATTTTTAGAAGAAATTACTTTTTAATAATTTGGGGTTACTAAAATAAATGAAAGCCTAAATGATTGAACTATAAAAAGTCAAATTCTAAAACTAAAAATGTTTATCATTAATATTAGACATGAAAGAAATATTTCTTAAGATTGCAACCAAGGAAGTATGGGAGAACTTCTCAAGGGTAAACAAACTAGCAACAAAATATAAAAATATTCATGGAAACTCTTGCATGTGGGTGCTAAGAACCAGAAAAAAAAAACTGTTGTCTATGAGGAATTTTTTAAATGTATCCCTAAACATTCTTAAATTTACTGATTCTGGCTATTTTTAAAAGAAATATTCCAAAGTGATAGGAGAATTCCAGTTATTGATTCATTGAAGGCAATAACCTTAGGGGGAAATCTTTCTTTAAAAAATAATCAGATATATTTAAGTAACTTTACTACAAAATTTGCAAGAAATAAATTTATTTTCAGATGTTTGCCAATGAAGCTCTCTTTTGATTTTGGATTATTTCCTTGCAATATAGCTAAGTAAAATTCCACTTCCAATGTAGAACAAGAAAAAAGTGTTCTATTTGGGAAATTTTATGTATGTAGGTACATCCATATGGAAATACTCAGATTTTTGGCAATCATCCCTTAAAATCTTAATCTTTGGGAAAACTGATCAGCATAAGAAAAGGTCTGGCAAAATTATATGAATGCAGGTGTTATTAGAATATTTTCATAATTCATGTTATTTCTTTTATTGTTAATGTTTTATTGAAACATAAGTGGTGAGAATATTCAGTTTAAACATAAAACAACTTTCAAAAAGGTTTATCATCCTTTTCAATTATAAGCACAATATAACTGTTCATGATTAGAACAAAATATATTATTAATTAATGCTTAATATATTGCATAGATAATCTTTATGGAGCTTCATTAAAATGTCAGTACTTCAATTTAGGAATCATAAAAAATAACAGGACTTGAGATGTCATTCATTCATTCATTCATTCTAGCAATATTTATTCAGTGTTTGCTTTGTGCAGTTCAGTGAGCTATATACAGTGAGAGATTCAAAGATTAGACAAATTAAATAAAATTTCTTCCCATAATGATCTTAAATCTACTTGGAAAGAAAATATCTTACAACTTCTGACATAAGGATACCAGAGAATAAGGAATGACTTAGATGATTTTGCCAAAGAAGATACACAACTGACACCATGATCAAAATTCCTCACTAATACAATCCTTGTTTCACCTGTATTGTTTTCTCCCAACCTTGAGTACTTAAGATGTTCGTATTCTTAACAGACAGTTCTACAAAGAGATGGGCAATCCTTTTTTCAATCTTGCTGCATTCTCTTTGTCCCCCCCATCCCATCCTCTAGCCCCAGTAGTGTATGCTCATCCTAGTGTTTCTTTGGTCTCCCCTACTTAGTCCAGATTTTTGGAATCTCTTATATTTCTGCCAAGAATTTAGCCATGCTCCTGAATCTTTCATATGCAGGCAAGGGGCTGTTACTATATACATGTTCTCCTGATTGTGCTCACTTCACTTTGCATCAGGTCATATAAAGTCTTTCCAGGTTTTTCTAAAAATATTCTGCTCACCATTTCTTATGGCATAATATTATTTAATCACAGTAATAAAATGCAGTTTGATTAGTTTTTCCCCAATTGATGGGTATTCCTCTCAGTTTCAAACTCTTTGCCACCAGAAAAAGAACTGACATAAATATTTTTTTCATATGAAGGGTTTTTCCCTCTTTTTCTTTGATCTCCTTAGGAAATAGAACTAATAATGTTATTGCCAAACCAAAGAGTATGCATAATTTTATTGCTCCTTGGGCATATTTCCAAATTGCTTTCCAGAAAAGTTGAATCAATTCACAACTCCATCAGTGGTGCGCTAGTGTTCTTTTCCCCCCATATTACTAATAGTTTTGTAATTTTCCTTTTCTGTCACATTAGCTAGTCTGATAAATATGAAGTGGCACTTCAGAATTGTTTTAATTTGCATTTCTCTAATCAAAAGTAATTTAGAGCATTTTTTCATATAACTGGATAACTTTCACTTCATCTAGAAATTTATCAATTGGGGAATGACTCATATTCTTATAAATTTAATTCATTTTTCTATATTTGAAAAATAAGACCTTAAACTTGCTGTAAATTTTTTCTCCAGTTTCCTGCTTTTCTTATGTCAGATGTCTTAGTTTTGTTTGTCCAAAACCTTTTTCATGTAATATAATAAAAATTATTTTTCTCTTATCCACACACATGATACATATTTTCCATACTTCTTTAATTTTCTTATTGTATCATCATTTATATCTGAATCATGTATCAAGTTTGACCTTATCTTGGTAAACAGTATACAATGTTAGTTAATGCTTAGTTTCTGCCAAATAGCTTTCTGGTTTTCCCAGCAGTTTTTGTCAAATAGTGATCTTTGGGTTTATTATGATCATTTATTCCTTATGTTGTATATTTAATCTATTACACTGATCTACCACTTATTTCTTGGTCAGTACCATATTGTTTTGATGATTACCACTTTCTAATACATTTTGAATTCTGGTATTGTTAGGTCACCTTCACAAACATTCACAAACATACATATTTACATATATATATATATATATATATATATATATACATGTACACATTAGATTTTCTCGATATTTTTGATCTTTTGTTTTTCCAGATAAATTTCATTATTATCTTATTTGCCTCTATGAAATAATTTTTGAGTAGCTTCATTGGTATGGCTCTAAATGATTAAATTGATTCAAGTAGGATTGTCATTTTTATTTTATTGGTTTGACTGGCCCATGAGCAAATCATATTCCCCTAGCTGTTTAGATATGACTTTGTTTATGTGAAAATGTTTTGTAATTGTGTTTATATAGGTCATAATTTTTTCTTGGCAGGGAAATTTCCAGGTATTTTATATAGTCTGTAATTATTTTAAGTAGAATATCTATTTCTATCACTTCCTTCTGGGCTTTGCTGGTAATAAACAGAAATGTTCATGATGTATATAGACATTTTTGTATTCTGTGTTTTTACCTGAAGTGGTTGTTTAATTAGTTTTTTAGTTGACTGCCTAGGATTCTTGAAGTATACCATCATATCATCTGCAAATAGTAAAAATTTTGTTTTCTTATTGCCTAGTCTAATTCATTTAATTCTTTTTTCTTGTCTATTCCTATTGCTTGGACTTAAAGTATAATATTAAATCATAATGGTGATAAGGGGCATCCGTGCTTCATCCCTGATTTTTATTGGGAAGGCTTCTAACTTACTCCCATGACAGATAATGCCTGCTAATTGTTTTACATAAATATTATTAATTATTTTAAGGTAAATTTCATTGCTTCCTATGCATTTGGGTTTTTAAAAGGAATAGATGTTGTATTTTTGTCAAGGGTTTTCTGCATCTATTAAGTTTATGATTTATATTGGCTTGGTTATTGTCAATCATGTAGACAATTTTCCTAATATTGAATCAACCTTGTATTCTTGGCAC
This sequence comes from Sminthopsis crassicaudata, assembly GCF_048593235.1. Taxonomy (NCBI): domain Eukaryota; kingdom Metazoa; phylum Chordata; class Mammalia; order Dasyuromorphia; family Dasyuridae; genus Sminthopsis; species Sminthopsis crassicaudata. Next base: position 209,506,770 of record NC_133620.1, on the reverse strand, counting down.
AAAATCTACTTCTTCATATAATCTTTGCTATATATTGCTATAATATCCTTGCAAGTATCTTTTTAAAAAATATTTGCAACAAAATTTATTGGGATGTTGGTCTATAGTTTTTTTTCTTCTGTTTTTGCTCTTCTTAGTTTATGTTTCAACTCCATCTTGCATCATAAAAGTAATTTGGTAGAACTCATTCTTCACCTATGTTTTTCCAAATGGTTTTTATAGTATTTAATTGTTTTTTAAATGTTTTGTAGAATTTCATTTGTGATTCCATTTAGTCCTATGTATTTTTAGAGAGTTCATTGGTTGCTTGTTTAATTTAGTTTTCTAAGATTGGGTTAAGTATTCCATTTTTTCTTTTTTTAATCTGAGAAATTTATATTTTTATAAATATCCATTTCACTTAGATTGTTAAAGTTATTAGCACATTGTTGAGAAAAATAGCTCTGAATAGTTGCTGCACTTTAATTTTCATTAATGGTAAATCTTTTCTCTTTTTGATATTGGTAATTTAGTTTTGTTCTACATTTACTTTAAGTAAATTAACCAATGTTTTTTTTTTTTTCATAAAACTTGTTCCTAATTATGAATTCACTGTTTTTCTTGCTTCCACTTTTTATCAGTCTATTGCATTTGATTTTACAGGATTTTTATTTTGGTGTTTTATTGAGAAGTTTTAATTTTCTAGTTATTTCTAATTGCAAGTGCAATTGATGTAAAGTGTTTAAAGTCATGAAATTTCCTTTAAGTACTGATGATTTGGTTGCATTCCAAAAACTTTTGTATGTTTTCTCATTGTTTTCATAGGTTTTAGTTTTTATTTCCTGCTGTAACTCATTACTTTTCCTTTAAGAAAATGCTATACCATTTGGTGCATATATGCCCAGAAAAAAACATTTGTCAATTTTCAGATGTACAAATTAAAACCATTTCTAATCATATGAAAAGGTACTCTAAATCACTATTGATCAGAGAAATGCAAATTAACAGAACTCTGAGATATACTACACACCTCTCAGATTGGCTAAGATGACAGGACATGATAATGACAAATTTTGGAGGGGATGTAGGAAAACTGGGATATAAGCACATTGTTGGTAGAACTGTGAATGGATGTAACCATTCTGGAGAACAATTTGGAACTATGCTTAAAATTTTATCAAACTGTGCATACCCTTTGATCCAGCAGTGTTTCTATTGAGCCTATATCCCAAAAAGTTATTAAAGGAAGGAAAGGGACCCACATGTGCAAAAATGTTTGGAGCAGCTCTTTTGAATATGACAAGAAACTGGAAACTGAGTGGATGCCCATCTGTTGGAAAATGGCTGAATAAATTATGGTATATTAATGTTATGGAATATTATTGTTCTATAAGAAACCATCAGGAGTATAAGGCAGCTAGGTGGCACAGCAGATAGAGCAACAGCCCTAAGTCAAGAAGAACTGTCCTCAGACAGAGGACAACTATCACTCAGACACAATTCAAATCTGTCCTCAGACACTTAGCACCTACTAACTGTGCCACCCTGGGCAAGTTACTTAATCCCAATTGCCTCAGCAAAAACAAAAAGAAGAAAGAAAGAAAGAAAGAAAGAAAGAAAGAAAGAAAGAAAGAAAGAAAGAAAGAAAGAAAGAAAGAAAGAAAGAAAGAAAGAAAGAAAGAAAGAAAGAAAGAAAGAAAGAAAGAAAGAAAGAAAGAAAGAAAGAAAGAAAGAAAGAAAGAAAGGAAAAGAAAGAGAGAGAGAGAAAGAAAGAAAAAAGAAAAGAAAAGAAAAGAAAAGAAAAGAAAAGAAAAGAAAAGAAAAGAAAAGAAAAAAGAAAGAAACAATCAGGAGAATGATTTTAGAGAGGCCTGGAGAGATTTACATGAACTGATGCTAAGTGAAATGAGCAGAATCACGGCATCATTGTACACAGCAATATTAATATTATACAATGGTCAGTTCTGATGAACATTACTCTTTCCAACAATGAAATCACTTGCTGCCATTTCCAATGATTTAGTGATCTTGTGATCACTATTGTGAGCCATGTACACCCAGAGAGAGGGATGTGGGAACTGAATGTAGATCACAACATAACATTCTCACTCTTTTTGTTGTTTGATTGCATTTTGTTTTCTTATTCATTTACTTTCCTTTTTGATCTGATTTTTTTTGTGCATCAAGAGAATTGTAAATGTTTACACATAATGGATTTAACATATATTTTAACATGTATAACATATATTGAATTGTTTGCCATCTAATGTAGGGATTGTAGGGAAAGGGGAAAATCTGAAATAATAGGCTATTCAAGGGTCAATGTTGAAAAATTATTTGTGCATATGTTTAAACTTAAAAAATTAAAAAATAAAAATATTTGTTCTCTATGGTACTATTTAATAAAATATCATTTATCTAATTATCTTTTTATTTAGGTTCATTTGTGTTTTTATTTTGAGATCATAACTGTTATCCCTTCTTTTTTAACTTCAATTAAAACAAAATACATCTTCCTCTGGTTCTTTATTTTTACTCTGTGTCTCTTTATTTCAAATGTGTTTCTTATAAATGACATTGTTAGATTCTGTTTTTCAATCTATCCAGATATTTTCTTTGATTTTATGGATAAACAAACCCCATTCATATTTGCATTAAAATTATTGTGTATCTCTCTCCATCCTATTTTCTTTTATTTATCCTTCTCTCTCGTTTTAACCTGTAATTTTTCATGAGTCAATTTTGCTTCTGAACATTGCCTCCTTTAATCTCCTCTTTCTTCTATCCTCCCCCCAAATTTATTTTTTTTTTAAGTTTTTTTCTTTTTTTTCTATTATGATCTTTTATTGACAGTACATATGCATGGGTACTTTTTTATATTATCCCTTGTACTCACTTCTGTTCTTTTCCCTTCCCTCCCTCCACCCCCTCCCCTAGATGGCAGGCAGTCTTATACATTTTAAATATGTTATAGTATATCCTAGATACAATACACGCGTGGAGAAATGAACAGTTCTCTTGTTGCACAGGAAGAATTGGATTCAGAAGGTAAAAATAACCTGAGAAGAAAAACAGAAATGCAAACAGTTCACACTTGTTTCCCAGTGTTCTTTCTCTGAGTGTAGCTGATTCTGTCCATCACTGATCAATTGGAACTGAATTGGATCTTCTCTTTGTTGAAGATATCCACTTCCTTCAGAATACATTCTCATACAGTATTGTTGTTGAAGTGTATAATGATCTCCTGTTTCTGTTCATTTCACTCAATATCAGTTCATGTAAGTCTCACTAAGCCTCTCTGTATTCATCCTGCTGGTCATTTCTTATAGAACAATAATATTCCATACCCTCCATACATTCCATACATTCATATACCACAATTTACTCAGCCATTCACCAATTGATGGGCATCCATTCATTTTTCAGTTTCTAGCTACCACAAAAAGGGCTGTGACTAACATTTTGACATATACAAGTCCCTTTCCCTTCTTTAGTATCTCTTTGGTATATAAGCTCAGTAGTAGCACTGCTGGATCAAGGTGTATAAAGTTTGATAACTTTTTGGGCATAATTCCAGATTGCTCTCCAGAATGGTTGAATTTGTTCACAACTCCACCAATAATTCATCAGTGTTCCAGTTTTCCTACATTCCCTCCAACATTCATCATTATTTTTTCCTGTCATCTTAGCCAATCTGACAGATGTGTAGTGGTATCTCAGAGTAGTCTTAATTTGCATTTCTCTGATGAATAGTGATTAGAAAGACTTTCATATGAGTGGAAATAGTTTCAATTTCATCATCTGAAAATTGTCTGTACATATCCTTTAACCATTTATCGATCAATGGCTTGATTTTTTATAAATTAGTCAATTCTCTATATATTTTGGAAATGAGGCCTTTATCAGAAACTTTAACTATAAAAATGTTTTCCCAATTTGTTGTTTCCCTTCTAATTTTGATGAATTAGTTTTGTTTGTACAAAGGCTTTTTAATTTGATATAATAAATTTTTTCTATTTTGTGATCAATAATGATCTCTAGTTCTTCTTTAGTCACAAATTCCTTACTCCTCCACAAGTCTGAGAGGTAAACTATAATATGCTCCTCTAATTTATTTATAATCTCATTCTTTATGCCTAAATCATAGGCCCATTTTGATCTTATATTGGTGTGCAGTGTTATGTGTGGGTCCATGCCTAATTTCTGCCATATTAATTTCCAGTTTTACCGGCAGTTTTTGTCAAATAATGAATTCTTATCCCAAAACTTGCAGTCTTTGGATTTGTCAAACACTAGATTGCTATAGTTATTGACTATTTTTTCCTGTGAACCTAACCTTTTCCACTGATCAACTAATCTATTTTTTAGCCAATACTAAATGGTTTGGATGATTACTGCTTTATAATGTAATTTTAGATCAGGTACAGCTAGGCCACCTTCATTTTTTTTTTTTGTTTGTTTGTTTGTTTTTGTTTTTGGTTTTTTTTTCCATTAATTCTCTTGAAGTTCTCAACCTTTTGTTCTTCTATATTAATTTTGTTTTTGTTTTTTTTCTATGTAATTAAAATAGTTTCTTGGGAGTCTGATTGGTATAGCACTAAATATATAGATTAGTTTAGGGAGTATTTTCATCTTTATTATATTTGCTCAGCCTATCCAAGAGCATTTAATATTTTTCCAATTATTTAAATTTATTTGTGTGGAAAGTGGAAATTTTGCTCATATAATTCCTGACTTTCCTTTGGTAGATGAATTTCCAAATATTTTGTGCTATCGACAGTTATTTTGAATGGAATTTCTCTTTCTATCTCTTGCTGTTGGATGTTATTGGTAATGTATAAAAATGCTGAGGATTTGTGTCCATTTATTTTGCATCCTGCAACTTTGCTAAAGTTGTGAATTATTTCTAATAGCTTTTTAGATGATTCTTGAGGATTATCTAAGTATATCATCATGTCATCTGCAAAGAGTGATAACTTAGTTTCCTCATTGCCTACTCTAATTCCTTTAATTTCTTTCTCAACGCTTATTGCAGAGGCTAGTGTTTCTAGGACAATATTGAATAATAATAGTGATAGTAGGCAATCTTGTTTCACTCCTGATCTTACTCAGAAAAGTTCCAGTTTATCCCCATTACCTATAATGCTTACTCATGGTTTAAAATATATGCTCCTGACTATTTTAAGGAAAAGTCCATTTTTTTCCTGTACTCTCAAGTGTTTTTTAAGGAATGGATGTTGGATTTTATTAAATGCTTTATCTGCATCTATTGAGATGATCATATGGTTTTTGTTAATTTAGTTATTCATATAGTCAATTGTGCTAATAATTTTCTTAATATTTAAGCAATCATTCCAAGTATAAATCCTACTTAGTCATAGTGTATTATACTGGAGATGATTTTCTGAAATCTTTTTGCTAATATTTTATTTTAAGATTTTAGCACCAATATTCATTAGGGAGATTGGTCTATAATTTTCTTTCTGTTTTCAACATATCTGGTTTAGGTATCAGTATCATGTCTCTGTCATAAAAGGAATTTGGTAGGACTCCTTCAATCCTTATTTTTTCAAATAGTTTATATAGCATTTGAGTTACTTATTCTTTAAATGTTTGGTAGAATTCAGATGTAAATCCATCTGATCCTCAGGATTTTTTCTTAGAGACTTCATTTATAGCTTGTTCTATTTCTTTTTCTAAAATGGGACTGTTTAACCAATTTACTTCTTCCTCTGTTAATCTGGGCAATCTGTATTTTTGAAGGTATTCTTCCATTTAATTCAAGTTATCGAATTTATTGGCATAAAGCTGGACAAAGTAATTTCTAATTATTGCTATAATTTCCTCTTCATTAGTGGTGAGTTTTCCCTTTTCATTTTTAAGACTAACAATTTGATTTTCCTCTTTCCTTTTTTTAAAATTAGATTTACTAAGGGTTTATCTATTTTGTTGGTTTTTTCATAGAAAAACCAACTCTTAATTTTATTAATTAATTTGATAGTTTTTATACTTTCAATTTTATTAATCTCTCCTTTTATTTTTAGAATTTCAAGTTTAGTGTTTGTCTGGGGATTTTAATATGTTCCTTTTTTAGCATTTTTAGTTGCATGACCAATTCATTGAACTTTTCTTTCTCTATTTTATGCAAGTTGGCCTCTAGAGATATAAAATTTCCCCTTATTACTGCTTTGGGTATATCCCACACATTTTGGTATGACGTCTCATTATTGTTATTTTCTTGGGTGAAGTTATTAATTATGTCTATGATTGCTGTTTCATTCAATCATTTTTTTAGTATTAGATTATTTAGTTTCTGTTTATTTTTGGACTATTTTCCCCTGGCTTTTTATTGAATGTAATTTTCACTGCATCGTGGTCTGAAAAGGATGCATTTACCATTTCTGCCTTACTGCATTTGAATTTGAGGTTTTTATGTCCTAATATATGTTCAATTTTTGTATAGATCCATGAACTGCTGAGGAGAAAGTGTACTCCTTTCTGTCTCCATTTAGTTTTCTCCAAAGATCTATCCCATCTAACCTTTCTAGTATTCTATTTACCTCTTTAACTTCTTTCTTATTTATTTTGTGTTTTGATTTATCTAATTCTGAGAATACAAGGTTGAGATATCCCACTATTATATTTTTGCTCTCTATTTCTTTTTGCAGCTATCTTAATTTCTCTTTTAAGAATTTAGATGCTACACCACTTGGTGCATATATGTTTAATATTGATATGCTACTCTTTAGCAAGATATAGTGCCCTTCCTTATCTCTTTTAATTTGACCAATTTCTGCTTTTGCTTGATATGATATCAGGATGGCTACCCTTGCTTTTTTGACTTCACTTGAAGCATAATAGATTCTGCTCCAACCTTTTATTTTTACTCTATATGTATCACCCTGCTTCAAGTGTGTTTCTTGTAAACAGCATATTGTAAGATTCTGGCTTTTAAGCCAGTGTGCTAATCATTTCCTCTTTATGGGGGAGTTTACCCAATTCACATATATGGTTAAAATTACAAATTCTGTATTACTTGCCATCTTGTTAACCCCTCATTATGCTGTTCTCCTTTCCTTCCCTATTATCCTCTTCCCCAATATTGAACTTTTAAGCACCACTTGGTTCTGACAGCCCTCCCTTTTTAGTATCCCTCCTCTCACTTTAGAGTTCCTCCCCTTATCTTACCCCTTTTCCTCACAATTTCTGAATTCCCTTCCGCTTAGCTTACTCCTTCCTTTTTCACTTTTCTCTTCCCACTGTTCAATGAGATGGAAGAAGTTTCACTATAAATCGAATATGTCTAATATGTTTTTTTCTCTTTAAGACAATTCTGATGAGAGGAAGATAAAAAAGTTCACCCCCCTCCATTCTTTCTCTCAGATATAATAAATTTCCTTTGCCTCTTTGTGAAATGTAGTATCACCACTTTACCCTTTTCCTGGTACAATTTCCTTTCCACCTCTAGTTTCTAGAACAAAGTATATATGTGTTCTTTATATATCTTTATATCAGAAATATAGTTTGCAAGATTTCTTTTTACCTTTTTAGGTTTCTCTTGAGTTCTATATTTATAGATCAAACTTTTTGTTTAGTTTTTTTTTTTTTTTTTTAATCAGAAATAGATGAAATTCAGTTATTTTGTTGAATGTCCATCTTCTTTCCTGGAGGGAAAAAAAAAAGATCATTTTGGCTGGGTAAGTTATTTTTGCCTGCATACCAAGTTCCTTAGCCTTTTGGAATATCAGATTCCAGGCCCTTCTATCCTTTAATGTGAACACTGCTAGATCCTGAGTAATCCTTATTGTGGCTCCTCTATATTTGAAATTATTTTTTCTAGCAGCTTGCAGTATTTTTTTCTTTCATCTGACAGTTCTGGAATTTGGCCACTATATTTCTTGGAGTTTTGATTTTAGAGTCCCTTTCAGTAGGTGATCTATGAATTCTTTCAGTGTCTATTTTACCCTCTGTTTCTATAACATCTTGGCAGTTCTCTTTGATAATTTCTTGGAAAAATAGTGTCCAAGCTCTTTTTTTCATCAAATTTTTCAGGAAGTCCAATAATTCTAAGATTATCTCTCCTAGATCTATTTTCCAAGTCTGTTGTTTTCCCAAGAAGGTATTTGACATTTTTTCCATTTTTTTTTTTTTTTGGTTTTGCTTGATTGATTCTTGCTGTCTCCTTGAGTCATTCATTTCCATTTGTTCAATTCTGATTTTTAATGAATTATTTTCTTAACAACTTTTTTATATCTTTTTTTCTAATTGTCCAATTGAGTTTTTAAGTGAGTTGTTTTGCTCTATGGACTTTTTTTTCCCATTTTGCCAATTTTATTTTTTATAGAGCTGTTTTCTTTTTCCAATTCACTAATTCTCTTTTTCAAGGATTTGATTTTTTTATCTCTATCTTTAAATGAGTGGGATGACTTATCTAGACTCTCTTGCCAAGCTTCCCTTTCCTTTTCCCATTTTTCTTCTAGTTCTCTTGTGAGAGCCTTTTTTTCCCCCTTTGGGGATTCATTTGAAGGCATTCAGTGTTTAAAGTCTGCTCTCTATACATATAGAAGCTCAATAGAATCCGTTTTAATATTTTGCTCATTTTGTCAAAGAATCAAAGAAAACAAACTAACAACAACAAAAACAAGCAAACAAATAAACAAACAAAAAACAAATGCAGTCTGCTTTTGGGGCGGAGGGGAGTGGCTGGATGGTATTTCCAAACTTCTTCTACAGACTGCAGGGGCAGCAGTGAGGCACTAGTAAGACAGCAATGGTTGTGCTGAGTCTGTGCTCTGGGACTCTGAGAGCATGCTGAGTCACTCTGGGTGGGTGCGGTCTGATCCCCAGAGACCCTAGTTTTTCCAGGTTATAGTCTTTTTTCCCTGTGTTTAGAGCTTCCCTGATGATCTACTGGTTTGCTGCCAGGGCAAAATAGCCACACTATGATAAAGTTCCCTTGCAGAAATGGCTGAGATCACACCCCACCCCCCCTCAGGTCTGCTCAGTGTGAGCTTCCTGCCTTACTCTCACTGTCTGCTGTGCTGTAGTTGCCTGCCTTCAGTCTGCACCTGATCTAACTGTCCCCACCCTTAAGCAAAAACAGACCTTTTCTGGCAATTTTCGAGGATATCTTCTCTTGGTAATTATTTGTGGTTTTTTTCAGTCAAGCACTAATACTGAAGCTTGTCATGAAATAAATTATTCTGAGAGAAAAGACTGAGCTTAAATAGATGTGTGTGTCCTCTCCTCATCTTAGCTGGAAGTCTGCCCCCCCCAATCTGTTTTTTAAAAAATATTATTCTATTCATGCTTCCCTATAAGGTAAAGTAGATTTGTATACTTAATTGAGGATAAATATTATACCCTCTTTGAACCAATTCTGATGAGAGTAAAACTCAAGTAGTATCTGCCACCATCTATTTTTCTCTCCACTGCACAAGCTCTTCCTTCTGTTGCTCTTTCATGTGAGAAAATTTTCATTTCTTCCTCAAACTCCCCATTTCTCTCAAGGCATATTTCTTTTTAACTCTTTTTTTTTAATTATTCTTTTTTTGTCAACTCATATCCATGTGCTCTATGTACTCCTTTTAACTATCCTAATAAAGATAAATTTCCATATAGGAAAGTAAACAGTTTAACATCTATTGAATTTCTTATAATTTCTCTTTCATGCTTACCTTTCTTCTTCTTGAGTTTTGTTTCTGAAGGTCAGATTTTCTATTCAGCTCTAGTCTTTTCATCAGGAATGCTTCAAAGTTCTTTATTTCATTAAATATCTTCCTCTCTCCCCCAAAGTATTATTACCAATTTTGCTGAGTAGGTTATTTTTTATTGTAATCCTAGATCCTTTTCCTTTCTGAATATCATATACCAAGTCTATGATCTTTTACATGGAAGATGCTAAATTTTGATGTGACATTGACTATGACTTTATGATATTTGAATTTTTCTTTTTTTTCTGGCTTCTTGAAATATTCTTTATTTTATCAAGGAATTTGTGAATTTAGCTATAATATTACTAGGAGTTCCATTTAGGGTATTCCTTTAGAAGATGATTGGGAGAAACCTTTCAACTTCTATTTTGTGCTCTGCTTCTAAGGTATTAGAGCAGTTTTCCTTGATAATTTCTTGGAAAATGATGATTAATCTCTAATTTTAAATAATGCTTTTAGGTAGTTTAGTACTTCTAAAATCATTTCTCCTTCTTCTACTTTCCAAGTCAATTGCTTTTTCAAGATATTTCACTTCCGATTTCTCCATCTCCCCCACTCATTTGACTTTGTTTTATTGTTTCCTGATGTCTCTTGGAGTTATTAGTTTCTAATAGCCCAATTTTAATTTTTAAGTTATAATTGTATTCAATGAAGATTTATACTTCTTTTTCCATTTGGTCTCTTCTATTTTTCAAGGAGTTTTCTTCAGTGGATTTTGTGCTTCTTTTTCTATTTAGTCAATTTTGCTTTTTGGGGTAAAATTTTCTTCAGTATTTTTATGCTTTTAAAAAAGAAAAACAAATTATTGAATACAATTTTTTTGCATCAGTCTCATTTGATTTCTCAATTTTTTTCTTTACCTCTCTTATATGATTTTTCAAAATGGTTTTTAATCTTTTCCAGGAATTCTTTTAAGGCTTGTGTCCAAATCACATTTATTTTTCCTTTGAAGGCTCTGTTGATAGTATTTTGACAGTATTGTCTTCTTCTGACTTAATCTTCACTGTCACTGTAGCAACTTTTTTATAGTCAGATTCTTTTCTTGTTGTCTACTTATTTTTTCCTGCTTATTTCTTGATTTTTTTTTTACTTTATGTGAAAGTTAGGCTCTGTTCCTGATGTCAAGAGGACCCCTGTATTAAGCTTCACATTTTTGTATTCCTGTTTTCAGAGCTAGTTCTGGGGGTCTGTATTATCAAGCAACAGTCACCAAAACCATTTGGTATTGGCTAAGAAATAGACTAGTTGATCAGTGGCATAGATTAGGTTCACAGGGCAAGATAGTGAATAAAAATAGCAATCTAGTGTTTGACAAACTTAAAGATCCCAAATTTTGGGGTAAGAATTCATTATTTGACAAAACTGCTGGGAAAACTGGAAATTAGTATGGCAGAAACTAGGCATGGACCCACATTTAACACCACATACTAAGATTAGATCAAAATGGGTCCAAGATTTAGGCATAAAGAACAAAATCATAAATAAATTTGGAGGAACATGGGATGGTTTACCTCTCAGACTTGTGGAGGAGGAAGGAGTTTGTTTCCAAGGGAGAACTAGAGACCATTATTGATCCCAAAATAGAAAATTTTGATTACACCAAATTAAAAAGTTTCTGCACAAACAAAACTAATGGAAAGAAGATTAGAAGGGAAGTAACAAATTGGGAAAACATTTTTACAGTTAAAGGTTCTGATAAAGGCCTAATCTCCAAAATATACAGAGAATTGATTTTAATTTATAAGAAATCAAGCCATTCTCCAATTGATAAATGGTCAAAGGATATGAACAAACAATTTTCAGATGATGAAATTAAAACTATTTCCACTCGTATGAACGAGTGTTCCAAATCACTATTGATCAGAGAAATGCAAATTAAGTTAACTCTGAGATATCATTACACACCTGTCAGATTGGCTAAGATGACAGGAACAAATAATGATGAATGTTGGAGGGGCTGTGAGAAAACTGGGACACTGATGCATTGTTGGTGGAGTTGTGAAAGAATCCAACCATTCTGGAGAGCAATCTGGAATTATGCCCCAAAAGTTATCAAAATGTGCATACCCTTTGACCCAGCCATACTACTACTGGGCTTATATCCCAAGGAAATACTAAAGAAGGGAAAGGGACCTGTATGTGCCAAAATGTTTCATAGTGGCTAGAAGCTGGAAAATGAATGGATGTCCATCAATTGGAGAATGGTTGGGTAAATTATGGTATATGAATCTTATGGAATATTATTGTTCTGTAAGAAATGACCAACAGGAGAAATACAGAGAGGCTTGGAGAGACTTATATCAACTGATGGTAAGTGAAAAGAGCAGAACCAAAAGATCATTATACACTTCAACAATGATACTGTACGAGGATGTATTCTGATGGAAGTGGATATCTTCAACATAGAGAAGAGCTAATCCAATTCCAATTGATTAATGATGGACAGAATCAGCTACATCCAGAAAAGGAACACTGGGAAATGAGTGTAAACTGTTATTTTTACCTTCTGAATCCAATTCTTCCTGTGCAACAAGAAATTCGGTTCTACACACATATATTGTATCTAGAATATATTGTTATATATTTAACATGTATAAGACTGCCTGCCATCTGGGGGAAGGGGTTGGGGGAGGAAGGGAAAAAATCTGAACAGAAATAAGTGCAAGGTATAATGTAAAAAAATTACCCATGCATATGTACTGTCAAAAAAAAAGTTATAATTATAAAATAAAATAAAAATTAAATAAACAAACAAACAAATAAAACCCAAAAAACAAAAAAACAAAAAAAAAAAAAAAAAAAAACTGTCAGGAATTGTGAATTCCCAGACCAGGATTACTAAAGAAATTGTATCATGGGTAATGAATTTAATGATAATAATATCTCATGACTTCTGTTAGTTTTATTTTAATGTCAGTTTTTATCTTATATTGCTCAGTCCTCAATGTCAAATATTGTCTAGTCAAAAAGAATATTGTAATTTAAACGGACAAAAAAAATTTCCTTTGCCCCTCATCTTTTTTTTTCTTCTTTCCTATCCAGAGGTAATGCCTTTTCCTTATCTAGAAATAAAGAACAATATTTATTCATAACATTGTTTCAAATTTTTATATAGATTTTTCTGTAAATTCAAATTTTGTATATATGTAGACTTCAGGCATATAAAAAGATAACTTTAAAATCTAACCAGAGTAGCCCATGTTGAAGATACCCAAGAGAATGAAAAAAAAAAGCATTGATAATTTTTCTTCAATTTATTTTCACATTGAACTTAAATACTTCTCATCAATATACTTATCTGTCTTGTTAATCTCTCTGGAAAGTTATAAGGAATCACTTTTTCTCTATTTCAGTTTATAAATCATTTATAAAATGAAAACTGAAAGAGAATAAACACGAAATAAAATATTTCTGAAATAATAGGGCAGAATACTATATCATAGCATCTCAATCTACTGTTAAGCAATCTATTTAACAAATGTGTTCTATAACTTTCATGTCTGTTATTTCACAAGTGTCTGTTATTACTTTGCCGACATTTTGGTTTGCAAAAAACAAATAGGACTTGTGTTGAAGCACCACATTTTAACAAGGTTTCCAGTGCTCAGAGGCAGAGTTGTAATTCTTACAGAGTATTAACCCACAGGTTTTATTCTCTAGCCTGGGATACTGCTGTCTTGACCTCTGTTTACTGCTATTAAATACAGAGGATTTACTTTGAAGCATTCATTTAGGGAAGTGAGTTATGATTCCTTTGCTTGACCTTTGTCCATGATGTATTTATCACACTGTTCTGTAAAACTATTATGTGTAAGAATACTGGTTTAAAAAAAAAAAAAAGGGAGAGGGTGGAGAGTAATATATTTGTGATTTATAAAAAATGGGGGAAGAGGAATAAATTTATTTTTTTACCAGTTGTGTGTACTCATTACATAATCTGTTTATAAGACTGAAAACAACCCCTCCTATCTCCATGCACACAATTCATTTTCTAGCTAATCACCAACACAAGAACCCTGAAATGAATCATGATCAGTGACTTCCCATATTATATTGCTAGATATTGTGTATATTTATTACTATGGTGGGGGTGGTGGGGTAAGGAATAAAACATTATTTTTAAAAGTATAAAAAGGAATAGTTTTCAAGCTGTTCTTTTAATGAACTGGAAATAGTAAGCCTGTCAAATTTAATATAAAAATAGTGTTATAAGCCAATGACATCTATTTATTACTGGAGAACAAAAGCCTTCATCCATTTCCTTTAGAGAATGACATTTTTGTAATTCACTGCCCATTTCATTTGTTCTAAAGGGCTTCGTAGGGTGACAAATATCCCACAGAAATGGCTACTGATACTTGATAGGATAATGTGCAGCCCCTTAGGACAAGGGCAAAGGCAGCAAACTTATCATCCTTTAGTTTAGCTTAGCATGGGTCAGTAACAGTGCCAGGGGTGACAGAAGATGTTAAAGTGTGGGAAGCGAGAGCTAAGAGCTGTAGGAGGGGAGTTTTTATAGTTTATCCTTTCTTTTGCCAAGAAGCTACGGAGACAGCTTCACTCACATTCATGATTTGGTTCACTGAATGGCATACTAACTGTTCCTAGAGGAGAAGAAGGGGGAGAGAGGGAATTTCTTATACTTATGGGTCATACTCACCAATAGTGTATGATATTTCAACATATCCTAGGACAAAATATGAATTTAATGTTTCAGCCTCATATTCATATTTTAGAGATATATTGTCTTCTTTGAATATCAAATATAGGGGGGAAATCAGAATATTACCTTTCCATCAAACTCTTCTGTGGATGAAGCATAAAATAAGTTGTGCAGATTATGTTTCTTTCCCTTGAGTTCAAATCCTTCTACAGATATTTGTTATCTATGTATATTTGGTCAAATCTCTTAACCTCATTCAGCCTTGATTTCTTCATCTGCAAAATGAGAATAATATCTTTTGTAACATAACTTAAACAGTTATTGTGAGAATCAAATGAGATAGCATATACAAAACGTGAAAACCTTAAGGTGCTTCATAATTTTTACTTATTATTACTTTACTTTTTCCTTTGTCTTTTTTATGGAAAAGTTGTTCTAAATCATCTGTTGGTGTACTTTTATCATTTTTTAAGACTAAGTCTCCTATATTGCTCAAGCCTGGAAATGCTGGGGCTACTCATGGCTTGATTTCACTTTTTATGAAATCTTTGATTTGCACCATTGCAAATCTGGGCTAGTTTGGGCCTGTTTAGACCCCAAATTCTGAAGGTTCACTGTGATACTTCTGATGACTGATATGCTTCTGACTCCTAATCAGCTTACCTTATACAACTTAGAACTCCTGAGCTCGAGAGGTACAATCCTAAACCTCCCTGAAATCTAGAATTAAATAAATGTACCTCAACAGTGGGCTGAAGTTTATTGTTAACTTTCAGCAAGATTATTTTTAAAAATTGACTCATAGACACATATGTGATGCTTACATATTTTGAAGATAAATAAGCTGAAGCAACAAAGGGTTAGAGAATGAATGTCAACTGTCATTTTAGCATCAATTGCATTAAAATAGGAAATGAAAAAAGACGTTTTAAAGAAATTTTCAATTAAAGGTACCCACATCCCTTATGAGATATATTTCTGCTCCCTCTGTTAAGAACCCCATGTTTCCAATGAACATTAAAAAAAGCATATTCTGCTATCTATGTAGATGAACAACTGATAAATGTATTATCATTTTACAACAGAGGAAGAAAAGATTCCTTTCTTAGTGTAATATAGGATGTGAATTAATGTCTCTTAAAGAATTAAATTATACAATGCATGAACTCCTAGAGGGACTAATGCAGTGCAGAAGGACTGAAAGTTTTGACATGGTTTAACGAGCTGTATGCTGACTCCACCAGAGTAATTAATAGGCTTGACAATCATTTGGAACATTGATATCTTCCATAAGGGAGGTTAGTTCCTCTGAGAATCATGTTTTTTTCATCAAGCTGGGTCAAATAAGAATTTAGAATTTTTTCCTGCTTTAAAAAATATGGTTTCATCAGTCACTTATTAAAACTAATTGTGAGAAATGAAAAGAACTGATCCTTTTCTCTAACTTGAAATTATTGATCATGATTTTCTGTTGATTTGTAGAATACTAAGAATAGAACTATAATTTTCTGGAAGATCATTCTTATCCTAGGCATCTCCTGAAAATAACAAAAATTTGAATCATGAGGAAAAGAATAGAAATAGATACCTACTTTGATTTTTTTTTTATTTTTAGTCCAGACTGTGTATTTTCTTCACCAAAGTACAATTAACATTTCAAGTACATTTCATAGTCTAAGAGAGTTGCCAAGAGTATTGAAAAAGTAAATGATTTTTCCCATGGTAAGAGAGATAGAATGTGTCTGAGGCAATATTTGAATCTAGGCCCTCCTAACTCCAAGGCCAGCTATCTATATTATACTAGGCTACCTGTCACTTTATTTGAAATAACTATTTTTAAGAAGTTTACATAGTTTATCTCTGTAAATATTGTTGTGTGCTAATAATAGCATTATTACTAGATGGAACTCATATGGTATCACCCTTTTGTGAATTAGAAATTATGTTTCTTTTTCCTTTTTCTGAGTTGCTTATTTCCAACACAGAACTTGTTTTAGTTTTGAAGGTAAATTGCACAAATGATTGTATTCATATATCATGTTATTCCTTACATGTTGATAGCTGTAACTCTTCTACTTAACACATTTTATTCCTTACTATGCCTGTCAGTGGTTTAAGCAATCTGTAGGTAATTGATTTCTTCAGTAAAACAGATAACATTTGCTTAAAGCTCTTCTGATAGCTTTACAGCTTCTACATTAGCAGCAGCATTTCCGTTACCACTAGCATCCTTGTAAAATATAATTATTATATATCCATCATGGACCAAAAAAAAAAAAAAAATCAAGTGAAGAAAAACAGTGCAAATATCGTTTGCCTGAGCTCCATTCTGAAGAAGTGACACATAACTCACTACTCCTATGTAGCCCCACCAACCAGTTCACCCTGCTTTCATTGCTTTGTTCACACATGTTTATTCATCCTGATTTAAAATGTCATGATTTATCAAAAAGGTTGTATGATTTTTCTGGCAACAAACTTTATTTGCTTTTCATTTTTTTCATATTAAAAGCCAATTGCTCACCCTTGGTATAAGTCATGATGATTTCTTTAAGATGTTTTACATCTTTATTGTATGATTTTTTAAAAAAGGGTGAAATCATTAACTTCTAAACATTCAGCTTTGCTAAAAAGAAAATGAGGAAGAGAGCCAAGTAGAATTTAGTAGTATGGATAGTTTTATTTAATTTTACTGAGAGTTCAAGCCAATCTTCAGTTCTGAAGTCTTAATTTTATTATGTCCCATAAAAGTTCCTAATCCCTTCCCTCACCAGAATACATTGTATTTATTCTAGGTACATTTTTACATGTACATATATATGCATATAAATGCATACATATAAAATTTCCATTTTTGCTTCTGTATTCCCAACACTTAGCACAGTCCCTGAAATGTTATAGTAGCTTACAAAATTCTTGTTGATTGACTTAGCAATGTCAGGGAGAAATTATGAAAATTCTAATACAGTCTTAGCTGACTCCCACTACTCAGTATAGCTAACTTGAGGCTGGCATCTATTGCTGCTTTTATTTATTGTGTGTGCGTGTGTGCATGTATGTGTGTGTGTGTTAGAAAACTGAAAGGAAGGGCAATAATATCTACATAATGTGGCAAGTATAATTATTTTCTGTTTAAGGAAAAATTAGTGTAGATACTTGTTTTTCTTCTTTTCTATCCTCTGCTTTTATTTTAAATTTTAAAAGATCAGGGGAAAAATTACATACAACTGAAACACTGATTATGTTTCATATCCAAAATGTCAGTTCACTAAAAAAAGTGAACAGTAAGTTAAATTTGTTCAATAGATATTGGATGACCAAAATGTGGTGGTTCAGTTCCTTTGCAAACAGAAGTCTATTAAATGTAAGTGCTGTCCTAGTTATATAGGCCCAATAGATATCTGGCAGATATTTATTAGAAAGCAAAAAAATAAAAAAATAAGGTGATATATTTTGCTTTCACAGCATGAGTCCCATAAGCTGACTTCACTTTTCAATGGTATCCTTAGATACTATGTGTGAAACTTTGATTTGATGACTTAATGATAATTTTCTTCCAACTAGAAGCTGCTTTTCCATTATTTGTTAATTCATGAATTGTCAATGTAGAATATTATGGTTTTGAAGAAGCAATAAAAATTTTTGTTCAACTGGGAATTTCTCATCAAACATTTCTCACTCAGATTTGTCATTTTATGGTAGTTGTCAATTATATCCCTGGGGGGAGAAAGTTACTTAGAGAATGGCTTTAAAAAGTGACATGACTATCCATTCAGCATGGGATGAAGTAGATGTGATGTCAGAAATTGTATTGAGGAATGTTGATCTTTTTACTACAATGATCTGGAAGCTGATTCCTCTCATATTTTCTGTGCCATGTTGTTTTTCTTTTGATAATTCCTGTCATATTCTCCTTAAGTCTGGTTATCTTACTTTCACTGTTAATCCTTCTTCCAAATAAGCTAGAAAGAGTGCTGAGTGTGAAGTCAGCAGGACTGAATTCAAATCCCAGATAAATCTTCTCTGTTAAAAGTGTAACTTTGAGTTAGGCCTTGCACTCACAGCTTCAGGTTCCTCTGTAAAATGACAAATTGAACTAGATAAACTAGACCTTCTCCAATACCCCTTCCTCTGCTATGTCTATAATATTAAGATATGAAACCCTCAGATTTCCATTAGATTATAAGCTCCTCAACGGTAGTGACTTTCTTTTGCATATTTTTGTGTCCCCAGAATTTTGCTTGCTAACTGGCACTAAGTAGGTCTGTGATAAATGTTATTTTCTCATCTCCATGTTTATCAGTTTATTCTCTCATAATATTTATACTATTAACAAACACGTATTATTCATTCTATATGTCAGGTCATGTGATAGGTCCTAAGGGTACAAATACAAAGCAAGAGACCCTGCCTTCATAGGCTTATATTTTCTTGGGAGGATACTACATTATAATAATACTTTAATTTATATGGTATTTTAAGGTTTGCAAAGTTTTTCTACATTTATTACTCATTTGAGCTTCACAATGTCCATGCCTTCACTCTCATTCCACTCCTCTCCCTATTTAATTTGCTGTTGTCATTGTTCAGTCATCTATAAGTCTTTGTGTTCTTATTTGGGGTTTTCCTGGTAAAGATATGGGAGTGATTTACAATTCTTTCCTCGGTTCATTTTGCAAATGAGGAAACTGAGGTAAAAAGGGTAAAGTGATTTGACTAGGATCACATAGCTAATAATTATCTGAGGTCATATTTGAATTCAGGTCTTTCTGACTCCAGGCTTCGGATTCTATCCATTGTACCATGTTTCTGTCCTTTGATTATACTTATTTTTACAAAATAAAATTTGAATTTAGAAGATGAGTTGCATAGGGAAAAAATTTAGGTCTTAGTGACCAAACTATTACAATAATTCAAGGCTAATGATGATAAGGAGGGAAAGATCACTGGGCCTGAAGTCAAGAAGACCCAAGTTCAAATTTGACCTTAGATACATACTCAGATATGGTACATTCACTTAATTTATACTTAAAAAATCCACTGGAGAAGGAAATAACAAGCCATTCCAGTATCTTTGCCAAGAAAACCCTGTCCAAATTATTGGCTATAGCATCACTGAGTCAGACCCAACTGAGCAACAAGTGGAATAAGGGTTTGAACTGGGTTAGTGATTGAGTGAGATGAAGACAACATATTACAGAGATGTTGTCTCAGCAACATGTAGAAGCTCATTGGTTATATGAGGTCTAGAAAAGTAAAGAGAAGAAATATGGAGGTTGTGAACCTGGGTAACTAGAAAGATGGTGATATCTTTGACCAAAATTAACAAAACAAAACAAACAAAAAACCAAACAAACAAACAAACAAATAAACAAACAAAAAACAAGCAAACAACAATAGAGAAGTTCAGAAATTGGAGGGATTTTATAATGCATGTAAAGTATTCTGTAAACCTTCAAGACCATTGGCATGAAAATTCATGACTAAATAAAATTGATGGACTCTTAGGATTAGAGCGGAAAGGGACATTAGAGATCATCTACTCCTACTCTTCCCTAGTATATAGATGAATATACTGAGAATCTGAGAGACTAAGTTGCTTGCCCAAAATGACACAAGCAAGAAATAGGTCAATCAGAATTCACCCAAGTCCACTGACTCAAAAATCTAGGACTTGTCCCACAATAATATTTTTTTTTTCCTTTGCATTGATCCCACATATTTATCATTAAGAACAAAAAACTCCTCCTTTTGAAGAAATACCTGGAACAATAATGCTTTGTGTATGCACTCACATCCCAGAGTCATAAGAAATCAATTTAGAGCTCTGTGGTTCACAACCACATATGGGATCTTGTAACAATGTAGGGGTCATGAAATTATGATTTATTATCAGTAAATATTTGATTTTGATTTGTTATACCTGTCTTATATACTTCAATACCTGAGATCATCTAAAAATATCTCAGGCAAAAAAGGTAACTCCAAGTGGAAAAAGTTTAAGAAGCTCTGATTAAAGGATACCTGCCATATTATTATTATCATAATTTTGATTTATTCATGCTCAAAGTTCCAAAGGACCTTGAAAATACTAGAATACCTTCCTTTATTCCCTAAGATGTTCCCAATGATCCACATATTGTAGCCAGTTTAACCTCTGAGTATAACAGTGAAGTGGCTAATTCCCCTTCTAGCAAAAGATAAAATTTGTCATTAGTGTTAATATCTATATTTTAATTGTTTTTCATTTGTACTCTATAGAAATTACACTGAGATTTCTAAATATTGATTAGGATAAAAGACTCAAAGTTTTGTTGTTGTTGTTGCTGTTTTTTTAAATACTCTCAAGAATACCTACATGTTTACTTACTACTTTCTTCAAGTGCAAGTCTTTGAGAATCCCTTTTAAGTACCTGTAAATGCTACAAGATATGTGCTCTTATAATGTGGAAAAGAGCTGCCTTTAGTAAGTAGTGTGTGATTTCATCTCAGCAGGAGCTGCTGTATTGTAATGCAGATTCCCTTGATCCCTCTAACTCTTCAATGCAGGACAGCACTCAAGAGCATTGCATTAGCAGACCTGCCAACCAGAGCAATTTAGTTGACCTGCCAGAGAATCGCCCAGTTACTTTGCTCCTGTTTTCTGCTGTTTTATCTGTCCTGTGACTTAACCCATGGCAGCACCTGATGCCAGGATGAGTGCTACATGATCCAGTGTGCCCGAGAGGGGGCACTAACTGGCCCAGGGCAAGGCCAATAGTGTGTACTGAGCAATCCAATAAGAAGGTCATTGCAGATTGGGAACCTGGGAGTTTTTTGCAATTAGAATATGACTGCGAATGTGTTGCTTTAGTGATATGAAAAATAGACACAGAAACACAGGAAAATCAAAGGGCTTTTTGGTTTGTTCCATTTTTTTGTTTGTTTTTATCCTCATTTCCTCCCCACTTTTGTTTTTGAAGCTATTTATTCTTTTCCAGTAAAAATAATGCTTTTCATTTCTTCCATCTCCTAAAAAAAAGAAAAAGTGAAAGTACTCTATTTCATTGTTCTGCTTTGTCCACTTCTCTGCTTTTTAAATCAGTAAATAAAGAATAAGCATACAAATGTAAAATAAAGTAAATAAAGAATAAGCACACAAATTAATAAATATAAAATACATTAAAAAGGCAGCTAAATGGTACAGTGGCTGGAATGTTGGGTCCAGAAGCAGGAAGACTCATCTTTTCTGAGTTCAAATCTGGTCTCAAATATTTAATAGTTTTGTGAACCTCAAAGTCTGATTCAGTTCCTCATCTATAAAATGAGCTAGAGAAGGAAATGGCAAACTACTACAGGATCTTTGCCAAAAAAAAATCAAAAGAATTACATAGACACATAGGACACAATTGAAAAGATCCCTCAACAAAATGTGGAAGTGAACACATTTATATTTTCCTCACTATAGATAAGACTTGTTATTTCTTTGGTATTGTAACCTCCCACTTAGGAAACTGTCTAAGCAGATCTGCATTTGCTCAACAATTCATGATTTTAGGTGCCTGAATCACTAATAGGTTAAGTGATATATTTAGAGTCATATCACAGTCAGTATGTTTCAGAAGCAGGACTTGAAACTGATTCTTTCTGACTTGAAGATCCATTTTCTGGACCTTTACATTTTTTTGTGTGTGTGCACACCTACACACAAATACTTAGAATTCTAATTCTAGATAATTCTAGATAACAAATAACAGATGAGATTCTTTTTGAGTAATGGATCAATAATGGAATGATATCTTCCATTTTACAAAAATCATATTCCCACAATGTCAAACATCTCAGTGCAAACAACCTCTCTGTCTCAGGAGAGATGATTTCTGTTTTCTCTCAAAAATTTCAGTGTTTCAGATGGGAATAAGAGAAAATGGGAATGAGATCCATGTCTTCACTCTGAATTGCTGAATGTGTTTTATCAGAGGCCATTGTATTATCCCGGAAGCAATTTATCATCCCATTTTACAGAGAAAATATAGAGAGGAGAAGGACTTTGGCCTGGTGGTGCACACTGTATCAATGACAGAGTAGGAAATACAATTTCAGCTTCCTATGGTGTGTTAGTATTCATTCAATTCAATCTAGGGCACTCTCCAGTATTTTCTGTGTCATTCAGAGCTCTGTGGTTATAATATGCACCAGGAGAGTTTTGATTGCCTTCTAGTGGCAGCCCCAATTATAGGATTAAAGTAAGACTACATTCCCTGCATGGGTACCAGGCAAGATCTCTTAATAATAGGAAGATGGGCATGACTGTGTCTGGAGAGAGGAAAATTAACATAGTTGGCAGTTATTGGGAAAATCTCATTTTCAGATCTGTTTCATTTGGGATGGTGGAAAGAAAACCACACAGAAAACACATGTATGTGAAAAACCCCAAGTTTCATGCCGTGACAAGGAGACAAATTTGCAGAGAATGTCCTCCTACTTAAAATAAAGGAGCAATAAACCACCCCCAAGGAAGCACAGTTGGGAGTGACAATGCAAACCCAACTGTGATTCTTGGAAGAAGAGACTGATTGCTAATGATGTGGCTTGAGAAAGATAAGTGATCATGCTCACTGTTAGGTTCCTGGCTTGACATGTGCTGGAGGACTTAGTCGTATTAAATAAAGCAAAAGATAGATCATTTAACAAGCTCAGCCAGGTACTGAGAAGCCACTAAATCCCTAAGCCACAGATTATTGTAGTGTCTCTCATACCACCATCCAAATCAAAAGAAATTAAGTTCTTTATTACTATGCTGTATAGTCTTGGCAGCTGTCTAAAAATTGTAGGCATTTCAAAATGAGACATTCTAAGATACATTGGTGGGTACATTAAAAAGAAAACCAGTTTGGAGAAGTTTCTTCTTGGAAGGATATTTAACTCATTCCCTCCAAACAAATGGCCATCACTTACATTGAAGCTCTATATCACCTCTTCTCTGGACTGTTGCAACAAACTCCTTTTTGGACTCCCTGCTTCTATTCTTTCCCCTCTGCAATTCAAACTCCACACAATTTACAAAATGATGTCTCTAAAACATAGGAGTGAATACATCACTTTCCTGCTTGGGAATTTTCAGATGTTCCTGTTATCTCTAGAACTAAATAAAAATCCTTGGCTTTGGTATTTAAAATAAAGGCCACATGGTATAGTGGATAACATTGGCAAACTTGGATGCAAATCTTCCCTGTAATACTTACTAACTGTCCGATAAGTCACTAGGACTTACTGAACCTCACTTTATTCCTTAGTAAAATAACTAATAGCTAGCTCAAGATGGTGGTGAATCATAAATAGGAAAAATATATAGTAAAAAAATTTGCAACAATTAAATCCCTCTTTAAATGAGTTGTTATTAAATTTTTTCTGGGAGTAATCTACTCTTTTAGCTTTATTTACCCCTTCACATACCCTATGGTGAACACAAATTGGCCCACAATGCTCTTTGTACATAAATAGCTTTCTCTTACCTCATGACTTTGCTTAGGATATTTCCCCAAACCTGAAATGTACCTTTTTTTTTTTTTTTTCTCAAAAACCATTATTCTTCTCAATAGCTCTTCAGTTATGCTTCAGTTCATAGAACAACTAAAGAAAAGCCTTTCCTGATCCTCCTAATTGTTAATCTGTTTTATTTAAGATAATTTGGATAGGTAAGAAAAGATTAATAATTAGGAGGATCAAGAAAGGACCTATTGTTCAAGCATTGATTATAAAAAAACAAAACATAACTTCAACAAATCATGCAGGCTTAATCTTATTTCCTTTTTCGGCAGGGTTACTACAATGGTGAGTCAGCAGAATGCAATAGATATACTTGATCGAGATTTGAGCAAAACTATTGACAGATTTTCTCATTTTATCCTTTTGAAAGTGGTGAGACATATGAGATAGGAGCTATTTGTATGTAGTTAAATTGATTCAGAACAAGTTCTAAGATTGAACCCAAGGTTCTAAATGGATTTGGAACTACTTCTAAGACTTCTTTTCCTGTAGATAGAATATTTATGATTTGCTATAATGTGTCTTATTTTCTTATAATAGCAAAACACAAAGGAGACTTCACTCATCACACTATCCTCTATGTCAAACTTATTGTCTTGATGATTTTGAATGGAGATAGCCTACAAGCCCATGCCACTGTATCTATTTTTAGATTCATAAAAGCCACTCTGTTATACAGATGAGGATTGGTCAAATTAATAATATTGCTAGAGATGAGTAACCTAATCCATGCCAGGCCATCATAGCTACCATGATGGTCTCAGAGAACACAAATTACTTGCTGCATAAAACCATAAATGCCATTCTCTTGTTTTACACAGTTCCTTTCTACTTATCTGTAACAAAAACTTGTACTCTAAATTCTTCTCTCTCCCATTTCCCCACCTCTTCCCATAGACAGGCAGCAAGCAATTCAATATAGTTAAATATGCAATTCTTCTAAACATATTTCCATATTTATCATGCTGCAAAAGAAAAATCACATCAAAAGGTGAAAGAAAAAAAATCATGATAAATGAAAGCAAATAAACAAACAACAACAAAAGTGAAAATATGATTCTCTAGACCACATTCAATCTCTATAGTTCTCTTTTTGGATGCAGATGACTGTTTCCATTATAATTCTATTGGAATTCTCTTGAATACTTCATTATTGAAGAGTCAAATCCGTCACAGTTGATCATCACTTAATCTTGTCGATGTGTGCAATGTTCTTGTGATTCTACTCACTTCACTTAACATTAGTTCATGCAAGTCTCTACAGAGTTTTCTGAAATCAGTTTGCTTGTCATTTCTTAAAGAACAATAACATTCTATTCCATTTATATACCATAACTTATTCAGCCATTCCTCAACCGTTAGACACTCACTCAATTACCAGTTCCTTGACATTACAAAAAAGGCTGCTACAAACATTTTTGCACAAATGGGTCCTTTCCCCTTTTTTATGATCTGTTTGGGATACAGATCCAGTAAATACATTGTTGAATCAAAGGGTAGGCATAATTTGATAATTCTTTGGACATAGTTCCAAATTGTTCTCTAGAATGGTTGAATCAATTCACAACTCCACCAACAATGCATTAGTGTTTTAATTTTCTCACATTTCCTCCAACATTTATCATTATCTTTTCCTGTCATTTAAGCTAATCTGAGAGGTGTGAAATGTTCACCATGTTTCTTCACTCAAAGCAAGAGTGCTATCATTTCCTGCATCTTTTGTTTTTCTCATATCCAATATGATTTTTAAAAGAACACTCTCAGTAGACCTCATTGTATATACAGTTCATTCACCTTCCTTACAATATTCTTAGAGATCTTTTATTTAATTTTATGCTCAATATCAGTTATATACCCTCATATTACATCTCTTTTATGTGTGTATATCTATGTCTATATGTATATATAATTTTTTTAAAAATCTAAGTCTATTTATAGATACCACTATATGGCTATATTGGAGTCAATTATATTTGAGTCACTAAAATATCTTTTTTAAAGTAACTCTCTTTTCTCTTGCTGTAACTTATATTTTAAATTCTCAGATTATGGAAGACTTCTTGTCCTATTTACACATTGACATCTGTTATCATAAAGTATAATAGAAATTGTATATGGTTTGTTTGATGTCCATCACAAACTCTATGATAAAATGATAGTTATAATAAAATAGTGGTAACAATATTTATATAGAACTTTAAAGTTTACAAGGCATTTTACAAGTATTTTTCTTATTTTATCATTAAAGTAGCTTGGGGGATAGAGGAAGAAATAGATGTTATTCTTAGATTCCTTTTTCAGATGAGGAAATTGAGATAGAATTGACCAGAGTTACACATATAATACACATCTGAGGAAGAATTTGAACTGTTATTCCTGACTCCAAGTCCAAAACTATTCTTTGTGCCACGTAGGTACCTATAGTAAATGATATTTCCTGTCATTTCCAATTAAGTAGTTGGTTTTGCCCTTTTTTTTGGTTGAAATGAGATACAGAATAGTAATTTTCTACCTTCTACAATATAAAATATTAAGTTAAAAAATTAAAACAACTATTATCTGCATTAACTTTAATAAAAAAGAAACATTTCAGCAGATATCTGAATAATTGAAGTCCCTTATCACAATTAAGATCTTGTTATTATGTTAGGTGCTATATTAGTAGAGAAACTGCAAATACATCAACACATTATAAATAAAACACAAAACCATTGAATATGTGTAAAAATTATTTTGTTTTGCTTAATCCAGTAAATTATTATTATTATTTAAAATAAAGCTTCTATATGCACAAGACATTGAACCTAAACAGAGGGCTAGCTTTGGGGGTATAGAATTCTTACTCGAATACAAAATAAGTAAAAAAGGGGTTTGGAGTCTGCATCAATGGATAGAACTTCACATACCTGCAATTATTGATGAAATATTAAGTCCAGACATCTCCACTTTCCAAAACTACAAAGCACTATTAATGGTTCCTGGGGATATTTAATGTAGAATAAGGGTTTTTCAGCATGCACTAACATTATATTTTTGGGGAGGGGGGAAGGGAATACCATAGACTATAGCCACAGGATTTTCTGAAGGACGGAAGGACTATGTGCTTTGTGCTTCTAAGTCTTTTTCATTCTCAAACCTGCTCAAATATGTCATATACCAGTAACTCTGAAATCTTATAGATCAACCCCATTTCCTATTTCCCACTCTTCCTCTTTCCCATTCCCCTCAAATTTCCCACCTCCAACTTTCAAACAAACACTGTATGCTCTGGAACTTTTGCTGTATGCTCTGGAATACTTGTTCCAAAAGCAATCAACTTCTCTTCATCTTGAATCTTTTCCTCTCCTACACTCTCCATATACTAGCTCTTACTAACACTTGGTTCACTCCCAGATGTTCCAACCCAGAAGTCACCCTGTACTCCTTATTAAGGCATCCTGTACTCCTTACTATCTCCGCCCCCACCACTCACTAGCCAATCTATTGCTAAAGTCTGTTGATTTCACCTTTACAACATTAATCCAATACTTCCCCTTCTCACCACCATAATCCATTTTTCATTCAGCCACTAGAGTGATCTTCCTAAAGTGTAAGTTCAACCAATAAACTCTGGTGATTCCCTCTTGTCTTTAGTGTTAAATACTATTTTTTTTTGTTTGTTTGTTTGTTTTGCATTCTAAGGCTTTTATAATCTAATTCCCTCCTACCTCCCCCCTTATACCTTTATACCCCAAACCTATTTTTCTATTCAGTGACACTAGCATCCTGGATGCTTCATGGAGAAGACATTCCATGTGTAGGCACCAGACATTTTCTCTGGCTGTTCCTCATGCTTAGAATGCCCTCCCTCCTCTCTCCTTAGATTCATTTAAGTACCATTAAATCCCTTCTTTTACTGGAATCTTTCTCAAACCCCCTCTTAGTTCTAGTGCCTTCTTTCTATTAATTATTTAACATATGCGTGTGTTTATACAAGAAACACATTGACATCTGTTATCATAAAGTTTCTTGAGGACAGGACATGTCTTTTGCAATTTTTGATTTCCTTAGTGCTTTGCATGATGTCTAGCACAAATAGGTGCTTGACAAATGTTTATTGATTGAGGGTGATCAGAATGCAGATTATTTGAATGACTCAGAGAGCAAATTTCAGCTATGTGAAGGACTTTCATGAAGAATGCATTTATTGACTTTTAGTTATTTCTTAGTTGCAGAATATCAGTAGAAGGCACAGAGAGGAAGATTTAGGCTTGATATAAAAACACTTCCTAGGAATTAGAATTATTTAAAAATTGAATGTTTTGATAAATATGGAAATATGTATAGAAGAATTACATATGTTTAACATGTATTAGATTTCTTGCTGTCCAGAGAATGGGGTAAAGGGAAGGGAGGAAGAAAAATTTGGAACACAGGGTTTCGCAGAAGTGAATGTTGAAAATTGTCTTTGAATATATTTAAATTAAAAAAAAAACTATTATTAAAAACAAAATTTAAAGGAATGGGAAAAAAAATTTTAAATGAATGGTTGCTTCATTAAATAATTGGTTACCATTCATTAGAGGCTGAATGATCACTCTTATGATATGTGATACTGGTTATTTTTGGTCAAATAGAAATTATATTAGAGAAAACATAGCATAAGGAATAAAACTCTGGACAGTGTCAAATGTGTTCAAATCCCATCTCATATACTTATTAGTTGTGTGACCAAATCACTTAACATTTCTGGGCTTCAGTTTACCTTTCCAAAAAATTAAGTGGTCCCTTCTGATCTGAATAAAATAATCCTAGGTGGTCTTTGAGGTTTGTTTCATTTGGAGATACTATTATTATATTTCATCCAACTCTAAGATTTATAGTAGGGGTAAAAGCAGTTATAATAAAGTTTCAAGGTAATTTTAGCTTAAGAGGTAAAATGGGGCATGTATCAAAGAGCTGACTGGCTCAATCAGCCTATCTCTTCAATTAATATATCTGGAAATATTAATGATATTCCTCATCCATTCCTTGTGTTGATATGGCTGGGGCAAGGTCTGCTCTATCTTTTCCCAAATTAGCTATGTTCATAACACAATAATCCTTTTGAGCATGACAAAATTACTAACAAGTGGTCATCTTCAAGGAGCATATAATCATTTTGGTGAGAAAATACCATTTATGAAACAATTGGAAAACAACCAAATGCTAAATGTAGGTATTAATGAAAAATTACACAGTAGTTAAGAGAAAAGTGAGCTAAATATGGGCTAAAGTATGTGACTTAGAGGAAGGAAAAAGTTCTAGTTTTTATTTCTTCAAAACTATCCACATTTTCTTTGGTAAATCACTTTATCTCTCTCAGCTTAAAATTAGGGAGGTAGACTACAGGGATTCTAAGGTTCATTGCATTTCTAAAATGTTATTGTTCTAGTTTAGCAGTTGCCAGGTGTTTTTCTAGATCAGTAGTTCTCAGCTGTGTTGCGATTTTATAGAACAACTCTCTCACAATGTGCCACAACTCCTCACAGCAAAGTATAATTTTGTTCTTTGAGCAAAACAAATGTGAAAATTAGTGTTCTAAATGAAAAAAAAATCTTTATGGATAGTGATATTTGTGCCTTAAAAACAGTAGTGTACAGGACTATACATTCTAGGATAATGTTGAAGATGGCAACAGAGCAGAAGGCTACATGAGTATAGTATATATGATAAAAAATGCAGAAATTAAAATTAGTATTTTAAAAAATCCTTAATCGTCATGGGCATGTTAGATTATGGAGGGTCATGAAAAGGAGGCAGGCTATAGGCAATAGGAGGCCATTAAATCCTGACCTCAATTTTTGATGCTCTCTTCTTTTAAGTTAATTTGCATTTAACTTGTATGTATTTTGCATTTATTTATATGTATATTTATTTTTATATATTTTTACATATATATTTACATATATATATTTTTTTATTTTTATATTTATTTATCTGTCCCTAAATAAAACCAATGTTCCTTAAGGGTAGGTACTATTTCATATTAGTTCTTCTATCGCCAGTTTTGTAACAAAGCCTTGGCTTTGTTACATAGTAGGTACTTAATAAATCCTCATAGATTGAAAAAGAAATGAATTGTATATTCCTGAGAGTGGTATTTATAGAACAGTTTTGATAGCTGTTGAGAATATATCCTGCTTAATGCAATTAACACCTTTAAAAAATCATTTCAAAGAAATAACAATGGAATTTTTCAAAAGACTGAAAGACATTGTGAAAGAATAAAAATATGTCCAATTTATGTGGGGAAAAGAACAATGGTGACAAAATATCATATTTTTGGACTGATATAAGACTAGTAAACAAGCACACAGTAACTTAATTAACAGTACACTGATAATAGCTAGCACTAATCTATCATTTTGGAGTTTTCAAAATATTTTACATATGATATCACATTTGATCCTTACAACTCTGGGAGGGAAACACTATTATTATTCCCATTTTTCAAAAGAGGACATTAAGATTAAATATCATCACATAGCTAATATCAGAAGCAGAATTTGAACTGAATTTTAAGTCCAGCTCTGAGTAAACATAGCAGTCTCAGCAATTAAAACAATCAACATAAATGTAGTAAACGATATGATAAACCCAATGTGATTATAAATATGTTTTCCAATTTCAGAACAAAATAGGAAGGCCAAACTTAAATGCAAAGAAGAAGAGTGTGTATTTTAGAAGGGAGTAGGCAGTAGGGGGTCATAAGCTTCTTGAGCAAGGGAGTTGTTCATTTCTGTACTTTACCTTTTAATGCACAATATATCATATCATAAAAATGAACTACTGGGCTCTTTTCCTCTTTTTTTCTCTTATATTTGGTATATCACAGAAAAAAAATTTCAACAGATTTCCTTCCACCATGAAAGGCCAGTAGCATACATATGGAGAATAGAACATTTTAAGTTATGCAACCTCCACTTTCAGAGTATGAAATACTATTCAATGCAAGGCTTTGAAGGAATTAAGCTTCTTATTCACCATCATGCAGATCAGAACTCAGGAACTTAAGATAAAGAATAGACTTCAAAGATATTATATATACATATATATATACATGCATATATATATATATATATATATATATATATATATGTATATTAACCAATAAAAAAATTCAGGAACATGTGACCAAGGGAGTCAGCAGTAGGTGTAAAGAACCAAATAGTATGAAATAGGAAGGTTATTTCTCAGATTTGTGTATATTCTAGTGCAGTGTTGTGCAAAAATCATAATTTAATTCCTTAAACATTTAAGTATCAGTAACATAATAAAGATGGTTCTCAGAGATGAAATTAACATAATTAGCACATTATCAATAAAGATTGACAAATTTGGTATGTTGTGGTATTATGGGTGTATTGAAATAGCATATAAAGTTAACAGTGGCTGAGAGCAGCTAGATGGCATGATAGAATGCTAGGCCTAGAGTCAGGAAGACTCATTTTTCTCAGTTCACATCTGGAATCAAATACTAGCTATGTGCTGGACAAATCTATTTGACTTAGTTTCTTCATCTATAAAATGAGCTGGAGAAGAAAATGGCAAACCACTCTAGTATCTTTGCCAAAAACACAATAAAATAGAACCTCAATCCCAAATGGGCTCACAGAAAGCCATACATGATTGAAAAATGGCTGAACAATAACAAAAGAGAGGGTGATGCAAACTGCATTCTGTGAGGGGCAGCATGGTTTCTGTGTAAAGAAAAAGTAGCCAACTCTGTGACTCCAGAGTTAGACTGGTTGCTAACCATAATAGCCATAAACAAATTTGAGATCTATTAAGATATCTCTCAATTTATATGCTACTAAAATGTCAGAAATAAGATATATGCATATGTTTATACACAAACATATATATGTGTGTGTGTGTATGTGTGTGTGTGAATGCACGTGCATGGGGATATGCATACACAATATATAGATAGACATAGATAGATAGATAGATTTGTGATTTCATTGATAATGAAAATACTTATAGAGAAATGCTCCCTACCGAAGTAGATGGGCACCTGCTTTGTAATTTAGTCTTGGAGAGTTGCCTAGAATACTGAGAACAGTGACTTGTAAAGATATAATGTCTTTGTGCCATGATTGTCACACAGACAATATGTGTACAATTTCTGACATGGACCATTCCGAGTGTTAAACCATCAAATTACTTAGTAAGAATTAAGAATTTATAGAAGACATGAGGAGAAAAAGGGGAAATATCATCAGATTTTAGAAGAGGCTACTTCATCCCTTAAACTATCAATGTTTGTATATGTGTGGGTTTAACTGCTTTGTTAGCCAATCAAGAAGTATATAGAAATACTATACTTTGTGATGTATATAATAATTATTACAATCTCTTGGAAAATATAAAGGTAATTGAAGAGATAAAAACATTTTTTAAAAAAACATGAGCATTTTAATAGCTATTGAATTCATTATATTTTGCCATCAAGGGAAGCAGTAAGAGAAAAGCATATTCCCATTAAAAGGATTTGGATCTAAATGGTAGATGTAAGGTTGGGACACCAAAGTAAATGCTTTGCAGATCTGAAGCTGTGTACATTGGATAGTTTTTTTTAATATTTAGATAAATGTTCTACTTACCAAGTACCTGCAGGTAAGTAGCATGGGTATATTACAAGCCCTGAGAGGGTTTTAGGGACAATCAAAGCATAACATTGCAGAGTCAAGAAATTTGAATGATGTTCTGGAGGGAGCACAAGTCATCATTTCATAGGGAAATCAAGAACTCAAAGCAAAGAAAATTGATGTTATGCCAAAAAGTTCTCTACCTGAAACATTTACATGACTCATGAAAAATGAATAGAGAAAATATAAGTGACCAACATGTCAAAACTGAAAAATTTGGAATAAATGTCCATATGTTGTAATGGATACAGTTTTCAACACCTGAAAAATCAATTTGAAATGCAGTCTTGTTACCTGCACTGCCTCTTCAAGATCTGAGAAATGATACTCATATAAGAACTAATCTTCCTGCTTTCCTGATGTGTGCATGTTTATGTATACACATACACACATATATATACAATGCATATATACACATGCACAAAAATGTGCATACACACATATAAACTTATGTGTATAAGACATGTATACACATGTGTATAAATGTCCACATACATATATGTGATGTGTGCATATGCATACATATATGCATGACACACATGTGCAAAGAGGCAGCATGCAATAATGGGTGGAATGTATACATATATATATATATGTCTTGGAATTTAGATCTGGATTTGCATTTTCTACCAGCTAGTTAACTAAATGTATGATCATGGGCTAATCATTTGAATGAAAGAATGAATGAATGAATGAATAATAAAATCACTGTTTTTAGTTTAATAAGCGCTTGGGGTACAAATACAAAACTAAAGCACTTCCAACCTCATGAAGCTTACATTCTAATTGGAAAGATAAAATATATAGGGAAAAGGTGACCAGCAAAAAGTGTTTTAGTGTGAGGAGTCATAAGAATGGTGAATGGAGGCATAGGGTAGCTCTTCTGGGGCAATGGTAATGCTTATATGATTACTCTTTTCAAAGTGGAGATGGAACTGGGAAAGATGTTATGAAGCATAATTGTAAAGCCTTTGGTGAAGATGTCATATGATGCAAGGGATTTCAGAACTGAATAGCTCAGTTTCTCCCCAGTATGTCATGACTTGGAAAGGAAGGTTGGTTGTCCTTCATTCTTGAAGAGGAGCATAATCAAGCAGATAATTCCATGATATGGAAGTGAATTGGATTTAAGTGAGGGTGGACTGTGCAAAGTTACCAACCTCATTTTCTTCTTCAGAATCATCTGGGTCGAGGGGTAAGATATAGATTAACATATAGAGTCAAAATTCAAAAATTAGAATTGAAAAAGTCCTCAGAGACATCTAGTCCAAGCTTTTACACAAAAGGAATCTCTGTTCAAATAATGAGAATAAATATCCTCCAGCCTCTGTGTGAGGACCTCCAAGGTAATCATTTCACTCAAGAATGAATGATTTTGTAGAGCAAAGAGATAGGAAAAAATCATGTTGTTTATAGAACTGAATCAAGATCAAGCAATAGAGAAGTAACCAAGTGAGGTGGGCAGATTGAGGCTGGAAGTCAGAGAGACCTGGGATCAAATATTATCTCTGTCTTTTGAGTATTGCTATTCTGGGCAGATCACAACATCTCAGTCTCCCAAAGCAATTCTTTAAAACTATCCAGTGAAGAAAAGTTGATTATTTGCTTTAGTAAAAGTAGTGTCTTCATCTGAATTTCCCCACACCTCTAAAATGACCAATCCTAATCAATCAAAACCAGAAGTTAAATTCAGCACTCATTGCTGCATTCAAGCCAATGGTTGATGATTTGAATAAATAATATCTATTTTGGGGGGAGGAGAGAAAAAGAAAACAACTTTTGTTGATTGCATCTGACAATAATTCAAAGTGGTTGTAAGTAATTCCAGTGTTGTACTACAACTAGTTTAGCAATCAGGAAGGCATTATGGAATATATTTGAGATTTTATCTTGAGAAGTAGTAACTGATAAAAATGTCTTAAATTACCCCAGGTTTCCAGCAATCTCATTCCATTTAGATACCTTTCCATCTTGTTTTAAATAGTATTGCTAAATGATGAGCAGAAACAAGGAAAAGAATGAAAGCTAAGTGCTGAACAAAAAGGCAAGCTATATCTTTCTCTGCTACCTAACTCAGTTGATGAAAACCCATTATTGTTATATGAGTGAGAAAAGTTCTCAAGAATGACAGAAAATATTAGAAATATAAATCTCTAAGAGATTTAATTAAAAGTAGCTGAGGTCAAATTTTGGAAACTCTTAGCATGCCAATAAAGTAAAATTATTTCAAAAGATAAAAGAAATATTCAAGTAGAACCACTTATCAAATACGTAAAATAGTATCATTTTGAATGTTTACAAAAACATGAATGCCTCAGTGATGCAGATTCAACACAAATTTGAATGGACCTAGGCTGATGATTTTCTTTTACAATCAATCTATAAAGAAAGTATTTGGTAAGCAAACTACAGAGGACAAACTATTATAAAGGAAAAAATGTTTTGCACATAAAAGTGTTTTACTGATGACCTCTTTTTCTTTTTTTTTTATTTAATTTTTATTTTATTTTATAATTATAACTTTTTTTGACAGTACATATGCATGGGTAATTTTTTACAACATTATCCCTTGCACTTACTTCTGTTAAGACCTTTTCCCTTCCTCCCCCAACCCCCTCCCCCAGATGGCAGGCAGTCTTATACATGTTAAATATATTACACTCATTTCCCAGTGTTCCTTTTCTGGATGTAGCTGATTCTGTCCATCACTGATCAATTGGAATTGGATTAGCTCTTCTCTATGTTGAAGATATTCACTTCCATCAGAATACATCCTCGTTCTGATGGAAGTGGAAATCTTCAACATAAAGAAGATCCAACTCACTTCCAGTTGATCAATGATGGACAGAAATAACTACACCCAGAGAAGGAACACTGGGAAGCGAATGTAAATTGTTAGCACTACTGTCTATCTACCCAGGTTACTTATACCTTCGGAAGCTAATAATTAATGTGCAACAAGAAAATGGTATTTACACACATATATTGTATCTAGGTTATATTGTAACACATGTAAAATGTATGGGATTACCTGCTATTGGGGGGAGGGAGTGGAGGGAGGGAGGGGATAATTTGGAAAAATTTAAAAAAAGAAGCTAATTGGCAGGTACTTATTATTGTTATCTCTTTTGGTCACAGAAATGTATGAAGATAATTTAATGTATGAAGATAATTTAATCAGGTTTAAAGAGTTTGTCATCTATATTGGTGAAAGGAATGAGTTTCCTAAAGCAAAGGTCTAACCTTGTCACTGTCCTGCTCAATAAAGACAGATATCAATTACACACACACACAAAAAAAAGAATACATCCTCCATACAAATTTCCAGTTTTCCCAGCAGTTTTTGTCAAAAATGAATTCTTATTCCAAAAGTTGGGGTCTTTGGGTTTGTGAAACACTAGATTGCTATTTTTATTCACTATCTTGCCCTGTGAACCTAACCTATGACACTGATCAACTAGTCTATTTCTTAGTCAATACCAAATAGTTTTGGTGACTGTTGTTTTATAATACAGTTCTAGATCAAGTACAGCTAGACAACCTTCATTTAATTTTTTTTTCATAACTTCCCTTGAAATTCTCGACCTTTTGTTGTTCCATATGAATTCTGTTGTTATTTTTTCTAGGTTATTAAAATAGTTTCTTGGAAGTCTGATTTGTATAGCACTAAATAAATAGATTAGTTTAGGGAGTATTGTCATCATAATTATATTTGCTCGGCCTATCCAAGAGCACTGAATGTCTTTCCAATTATTTAAATCTGACTTTATTTTTGTGGCAAGTGTTTTGTACTTTTGCTCATATAATTCCTGACTCTCCTTTGGTAAATATATTCCCAAATATTTTATACTATAGACCGTTATTTTGAATGGAATTTCTCTTTGTATCTCTAGCTGTTGGATTGTGTTGGTAATGTATAAAAATGCTGAGGATTTATGTGGATTTTTTTTTTTTGTATCCTGCAACTTTGCTAAAATTCTGAATTATTTCTAATAGCTTTTTAGCAGAGTCTTTGGGGTTCTCATACCATCATGTCATCTGCGAAAAGTGATAATTTGATTTCCTCATTTCCTACTCTAATTCCTTGAATCTCTTTCTCGGCTCTTATTGCCGAGGCTAGAGTTTCTAGTACTATATTGAAAAGTAATGGTGATAGTGGGCAACCTTGTTTCACTCCTGATCTTACTGGGAAAGGTTGCAGTTTATTGCCATTACATATGATGTTTACTGAAGGTTTTAAATATATACTCCTTATTATTTTAAGCAATAGTCCATTTATTCCTATACTCTCAAGCATTTTTAATAGGAATGGATGGATTTTATCAAATGCTTTTTCTGCATCTATTGAGATGATCATATGGTTTTTATTAATTTGATTATTAATATGGTCAATTATACTAATAGTTTTCCTAATATTAAACCAGCCCTGCATTCCTGGTATAAATCCCACTTGGTCATAGTGTATTATCCTGGGGATGATTTTCTGAAGTCTATTTGCTAATATCTTATTTAAGATTTTAGCATCAATATTCATTAAGGAAATTGGTCTATAGTTTTCTTTCTCAGTTTTCGATCTACCTGGTTTAGGTATCAGTACCATGTCCGTGTCATAGAAGGAATTTGGTAGGACTTCTTCAATCCCTATTTTTTCAAATAGTTTACATAGCATTGGAGTTAGTTGTTCTTTAAATGTTTGGTAGAATTCACATGTAAATCCATCTGGTTGATGACTTCTTTTTCTATATATTTCTTCTTAACATTTAGAAATAGTAGCTTTGACAAAAATTTCTAGGAAAATTGGAAATTGATATGGCAGAAAGTAGGCATTGACCACACTTAACACCATACACCAAAATCAGGTTAAAATGGGTTCATGACATAGGCAAAAAGAATGAGATTATAAAAAATGAGATTATAAATAAATTAGTGGAACATAGCATAGTTTACCTCTCAGACCTGTGGAAGAGGAATGAATTTATGTCCAAAGAAGAACTAGAGATCATTATTGATTACAAAAATAGAAAACTTTGATTATATCAAATTGAAAAGTTTTTGTACAAACAAAACTAATTCAGATAAGATTAGAAGGGAAACAATAAACTGGGAAAACATTTTTACAGTTAAAGGCTCTGATAAAGGCCTTATTTCTAAAATATATAGGGCACTGACTCTAATTTATAAGAAATCAAGCCATTTTCCAATTGATAAATGGTCAAAGGATATGAACAGATAATTCTCATATGAAGAAATTGAAACTATTTCTAGCCATATGAAAAGATGCTCCAAGTCATTATAAATCAGAAAAATGCAAATTAAGACAATTCTGAGATACCACTACACACATGTCAGATTGGGTAGAATGACAGGGAAAGATATGTGCAATGTTGCAGGGGATGTGGGAAAACAGGGACACTGATACATTGTTGGTGGAATTGTGAATACATCCAGCCATTCTGGAGAGCAATTTGGAACTATGTTCAAAAAGTTGTATACCCTTTGACAGTGTTATTACTGGGCTTATATCCCAAAGAGATCTTAAAGAAGGGAAAGGGACCTATATGTGAAAGAATGTTTGTGGCAGCCTTCTTTGTAGTGGCCAGAAACTGGAAACTGAGTGGATGTTCATCAGTTGGAGAATGGCTGAATAAACTATGGTATATAAATATTATGGAATATTATTGTTCTGTAAGAAATGACCAACAGGATGATTTCAGAAAATCCTGGAGAGACTTACATGAACTGATGCTGAGTGAAATGAACAGGACCAGAAGATCATTATATACTTCAACAACAATAATGTATGATGATCAATTCTGATGGATGTGGCCATTTTCAACAATGAGATGAACCAAATCAGTTCCAATAGAGCAATAATGAACTGAACCAGCTACATCCAGCGAAAGAACTCTGGGAGATGACTATGAACCACTACATAGAATTCCTAATCCCTCTATTTTTGTTCGCCTGTATTTTGGATTTCCTTCACAGGCTAATTGTACACTATTTCAAAGTCTGATTCTTTTTATACAGCAAAACAACTGTCTGGACATGTATATATATATATATATATATATATATATATATATATATATATATATATATATATTGTATTTAATTTGTGCTTTAACATATTTAACATGTGTTAGTCAACCTGCCATCTGGGGGAGGGGGGAAGGAGGGGAAAAATTAGAACAAAAGTTTTGGCAATTGTCAATGTTGTAAAATTACCCATACATATATCTGGTAAATAAAAATTATTAAAAAAAATAAAAGTAAACAAAAACAGAAATAGTAGCTCTCCATTGTAACAAACATGAATAGTTAAAATAGCTAATTAAGCTGCTTTCACATATCCACAAATGTATTAAGAAAATGGATTTACACCATTGATATATCTTCTATAATATATACTTTCTTAAAATGAAAATTTATTATTACATATTTTGAATCCGTCCTGATATTCTGCTGTGCATATGACAATGTTTGATTCCTTTTTCTCTTTTGTTTTTCTTTTCTTGTTTTGTATTTAGTTTTAATATGTAAATTTTTTAAATTAAAAAAAAAAAAACAGAATGGATATATTTCAGATTCAACAATTCACCTGATCACTAATCCCCTCTTTAAAACCTCTACATTCTCATGGAATCTCTGCCCAAATATTGCCAAGAAAAATCTAGTCAAGTCTAATAATTTTTGTTTTGTGATTTTAGTCATGCCTAACTTTCTTGTGACCCCATTTGGGTTTTTTTTTCTCAATAGTACTTTATTTTTCCAAATATATTTCCAACATTCATTTTTGTTCCAAATGTTTTCTCCCTCCCTTACCTGTACCCTTGCGGTATATAGGTAAAACAATTCTTTCAAACATATTTCCATGTTTATCATATTGTGGAAGAAAAATCACTCCAAAGGAGAATAAACACCAACAAGAAAAAAGTAAACAAACAAAAAAAAAAAAAAAAAAAAAACAGGTGAAAATACTATGATTTGATCCACATTTAGTCTCCATAGTTCTTTCTCTGGATGCATATGGCATTTTGCATCCATTTGAAATTTTCTTGACAAAGATAGTAGAATAGTTTATCATGTCCTTTACCAACTCATTTTACAGAAGAAGAAACTGAGACCAACAGGGTTAAGTGGCTTTGTGAGGATCACAAGCTAATAAATATCTGAGGCTGGATTTGAATTCAAGAAGATGAATCTTCTTCTGCCATCTGCAGAAAGAATAAAAATGCATTCTTATCATCTAAACTCTACTTGAAACTTTTGATCAGTGGAAATTATACTGTATGATCCCTATTCTGAGTAAAATCCTAGTTGCTCTCCTTTGGGCTTATTCCAGTTTGTCAATATGTCTATAAATGGAAAACTGTTCTTAAATAAACTATAATAATTCTGATAAGGTCTTAACAGCCCAGATCCAGGTAAATGATTATCATCAGCAATATGACTGCTGTCAAAGATTGAAAGGCTGAGTTAAGATGACAGAAGGAAGTCCTAACACATTTCTGATTCTCTTCACGCTTGCCCAGTAAAACCATCAGGTTTTTGTTTTTATATGAACTCCTATTAAGTTGGATCTCGTGTATCCCTTTACTTGTGCAATTGAATTTTTTAAATTTAAATGCAGGATTTTAATACTGTATTTCATCTTATAATACTCATGTTCCTGTTTCTCTGATCATTTAAAATCATTTTACCCATTATCCAATATATTGATGTCCCCTCCCTAGTTTGTGTATCATGTGAAAATTTAAGACATTTTCTATATAATCATTCAAATCATTGAGGGAAAAAAATGATCAAATGAGCAGAATTCAAACACATTCAAGTAGACATCTTTCTTCAGATTGGCCATTAATACATTAATGTGTTTTGGTCAAAATTGTTCCAACTATTTATTAATCAAAAAATTAAAAATCAATAATAGGATAAATAATCAGACCTGGAGCTAGAAAAATCTCAGGTCAAATTTGGCCTCAGGAATGTATCAGCTGTCTGACTCAATTGTGTAATGGGAATAATAAGAGTACCTACTTCACAAGCTTGTTGTGAAAATCAAATGAGATATTTTTGAAAACTTAGAATAGTGCTTGGCATAAATGTAATTAATTAATTAATTTATTCATTCACTCATTCATTCATTTATATAGATAATGATTATCCTCTTTCTCTTCCCCTGTTTCTTTTAGGAAAAGCAAACAAACAGACCTTTCTGCAATACATTAAATAGTATCTATTAAAAACAACAACAAAGTAGTATTATTTTGAATGGAAAAGTGTTGTAGATTTCCTTTATTATCACTACAAAGTAATAAAGTTCTGGAAATACTACATGTAGCAATAAGAAAAAATAAGTCCACTTAAACTGGATCATGTAGAGAAATGTAATATAAGTTTAGAAAGAAAAGAAGTTGTCAGATTTGGATGACATTGAATGACAAGAAAGAAATCTGTAATTGGAAAGTGATAAGGAACCAATGAAGAATTTCAGCAGAAAACTAAGATGATCAGATCTATGTCCAAGGAAAATTAATTGGATACAGGTAGGAAAAATGGAATGGGAAGAGCAAGATTTATGACAGGAAGAGATATTAGGAATAAAATAAAATATTTTAAAGTTCTTAGTAAAGTGTCTGGCACATAGTAAGCACTATATAAATACTATCAATGATGATGATGATGAAGATGATGAAGATGGTGATGATGATGATGATGATACCTGACTAATTTATCTTGATTATTTGCATAAGTAATTGAGATCACATATTTGCATTGTTTTAATATCTGAATGACCTTTGCTTGTTATATACCTACCTGCTAAATACATTCTTTTTAAAAAAGAATTTAATTATTCTAAAAATGCATTTTAGGTCTTCCTTTATCCCAATTCTTCAAATACTCACAGTTTTAAGCAGTAGCCTGTCTTTAGGGTAGTAAACTATAACTGTAATTATATCCTATACATATAACTGTGTTGTTTGTTGTTGTTGTTGTTGTATTTTTTTTCCTAATACAAATACAACATATTGTCCTTAACCTGCCAGCATGCCTAAGGCCCTAGTTTTTCAAAGCAGGATGCATTTTGTTAAGTAATCTGTAGGGTCACAGGAGCATAGCTTTGCAAGAATAAACAAGCTCCTATTACATGTCCACTATGATACAGGATATAGACTGCATCAGTGATTTCTTTGGTTTAGAGGATTCTCAAATGAAGAAATTCCCTCTACCAATGCAGGCTAGCAACTTCTCTACAACTGAATATTAGAGACTTGCCTAAAATGCTGAGGAATTCATTGACTTCCCCATTGTCAGAGATAGGACTTGAACCCAGGTCTTTATCATTTCAAAGATAACTCTTTTCACCCACTACACCACTATTTTTTTCTGATATATAATTCTAAAAAAATTGAATCAAGATAATAACCTATCATGTGACTCTAATTTTGTGTTTTCTATATGAATTTGGAATAAAGAAAAAAATGGAAACTTGCTTTTTGCTTTTAAATTGCTTACACCTTTTCACTTGGCAATACCACTGGTAGATCTATTTTCAAAAATGATTAGGGGAAAAGGAAAAGAACCTATATGTTCTAGCATGTTTATAGGAGCTCTCTTTGTAGAGATAGAACTGGAAACATCAGGGATGTCTTTTAATTGGGGGAAAGTTGAACAAGTTGTAATATATTATTGTAATAGAATACTATTGTAGTATAAAAAATGATGAGCTCTATAATCTTAGAAAAACATGGAAAGACTTGCAGGAAATAATGAAGAGTGAAATATGCAGAACCAAGAGAACATTATATACACTAACAGGAGTAGTGTTTTAAGAACAACTTAGAACAAATGAGTCATTTTGATTCTTATAAATGCCCAAATTAACAACAAAAGCCATATGAAGAAAGATGCTATCTAGATTCAGAGAAAGAATTGATAAATAAAAGTATGTATAGAATAATTTACATATATGTATGTATATGATGGCATGTGTGTATATATGTTCATATTTGTATATATCCATTTTGTGTCTAATGGTAGCCATCTCTAATATAGGGATTGGAAGGGAACAAAAATTATACAATAACTTTATTATATATATTTAAAGGAATATCAAGTTATAAAGAATATATCTGCAGTTTCATGTGCAATGATCTTTTAAAAATTATACTATGTTATGAAAATTATTGTTTTATTCTATAAATTAAAAATAAAATAATTTAATAAATATGTCTTATTCTCTAAAAGTTAGATCATACAGTAAGAATTTGAGATTTAATTGCTGACTCAGAACTCAGACAGTTCTTAAATTTTTTTCATCTTAGTTTCTTAATCTGGTTAATAGGTATGATCATCATTAATCTGTAAATGTTAACATATGGATATAATAAGTACTACTAAAATCTATGTAAATCTTTTGATAAAAGAATATATTAAAATGATTATACAAATATAAAACATAGGTAAAAATATAAAACATTTTTAAAATCCTTCCCCTCATTTGTGAGAAATGAATAAAAATGAATTAAGAATTTTCAAATATAATTTCATTTATTTTCCTTGTGACTTTGAAATCCATAGTATGGTATGCAAAGAGGGTTGTAAAGTTATTGTTATGGACTTTTTTCATAATGCACAATATTGATTTAAAAGTCATTTCATAATTAAACTTGCAAACCCATTGTCAGTCATTTTGAGATTTCTCAGCAGATTATTTAAAGGTCTTGTATTATTGTTAGATGGAGTTTTCAGTTAAAAAGTTTACATTTACTACTTGCAATGTTAGTTATTTTTAAAGATCAAATACTTTATTCACATTGAGACAGATTTTTGTAGTTCCCCCTTGAAAATAAGGACATATTTATCTCTCTGATATGACTGGGCTATGGTATTTCAATCTTATTATTTTATCCATTATAATGACTGAGTTAAACTGCCACATGGCCAGTCTGGTAGGTTGCTACATGTGAGATTAGAGGAAACCCAGACAATTCAGCTGTGCCCTTTCCACACAGCCTGTATTGTGCACTTTTGGAAACTCCATTTACTCCTGCCAGCTCTTAGGATCCAGTTCAGTAAGTTTCCATTTCATTGCACATTATGATATCTGATTCAGATCCCCAAAATGCCCTGGGAAAACCTGGCTCATTGTTTCATTCTTGGATATGTATTAAAATGGAGGCACAAAAAGGTTCAATGACTTGCTACAGAAAGGTTAAGAGAGTTGTACAAGGTCACCCTGTTGACAAGTGGTTGTGAAGAGAACTCTGGTTTTCTGAGTCTGACTCTTGGGCTTCTATTAGGCAGTAGTATCTCTTCTATTAAAATGTTTTTTTTAAATAAAATAAAATAGTATTTCATTGGGAATAAAATAAGAAGGAAAATAGAGGTGTCTGAGGAATTTTTAAAAGAAGCTAAGTAAAGGTATTTATCATTTAATATCTTGCTATTCTGTTAGTGAGTACACATCAGAGTTTCTTTCTGATCTTGAGGTCAAGGGTCCTGGGATAACAGGTGTCTCTCAAACCATTATATTTGACAGTAGAGAGCATTAAGGTCACTAACCAAGCAGAAGGCAATAGAACCAACAAAAGTGGCATGCTGTACATTTGACATTTCTTGCCCTCTTTTTTACATTTGTCTGCTTTTTTATTCACTTTGAATGCTTCTTTTCTAACACATTGGTGAATGAATGCTCACTTCTGTGACCCAAGATGAATGAAGTAGAGAGGGAATAAGAGAATTTAGAACTTCATAGAAAAAGGAATTTTCTTTTTCTAGATATTTGGTAAGGATTGGTTACTCCCCCCCCCCATCACCTCCACATAATACACATCATTTTTGACTATTTCCATGACTTTAGAACAGATATAATTTAAGTGATATGAATGCAAGTGAAATTGTAATTTTCTGCTGCTGTTGTCTCCCTCCCTCTCCTCCCTTTCTCCCTCTTCCTCTCTCTTTGTCTCTCTCTCTCTCTTCCTCTCTTCCTCCCTCTCCCCCCTCTCTTTTTGTCTCTCTTTCTCTGTCTGTGTATGTCTGTCTGTCTCCTTCTCCCTCCCCTCATGTTTCTCCTTTCTGTCTCTGTCTCTCTCCTTTCTGTCTCTGTCTCTCTCCTTTATGTATCTCTGTCAATCTATACCTTCATTTTGAATGTTTTTTTTCCTTTATGATAATGAACTAAATACTTCCTTCTATGACCCAAGATGTAATAGAGAAAGATTTAGAGAATTTAGTACTTTATAGTAAGTTGAGAGGGAAAACAGAAGTATCTAGCTGAGAAATTAGAAAAGAACCTAACCTTTT
Organism: Sminthopsis crassicaudata; assembly: GCF_048593235.1. Classification (NCBI taxonomy): domain Eukaryota; kingdom Metazoa; phylum Chordata; class Mammalia; order Dasyuromorphia; family Dasyuridae; genus Sminthopsis; species Sminthopsis crassicaudata. The sequence goes on along the minus strand of NC_133620.1, from coordinate 209,461,906 downwards.
AGTTATCTCCCTAAGTCTTTTTTCTCCCTCTTTTAAGAGAGAGAGAGAGAGAGAGAGAGAGAGAGAGAGAGAGAGAGAGAGAGAGAGAGAGAGAGAGAGAGAGAGAGAGAATAGCCTATTTTCTGTTTCTATGAGGTTGAAGGCTTTATGAAAAAATTCAAGAATTTATTTCAGGAGAATGTATTAAGGGATGAAAATTGAGCAGGCTTTGAAATATTCCTTGAAAAATAGCTGTAAGCCATCTTTTTATCTGATGCCTACCACACAAAATTAAAATATTCTAGCTTTTTATTGTATTTTTAAATTCCTTTTAAAGTAGCAATCTCTATAAAGATGCCATCAAGAAACATTAAGTGGCATTAAATAATTCTGTAAAATATCATAAAGAAGTAGATATTTCATGAGAATAATATTTTGTAGCTTATGTGATCTGCATCTTTCTAATACTCTGGAGTGTTTGTGATGACACTTGGGATTTAATTTACTAAGTATTTAGTTTAATACCACGAGTATATTTCTTTGCTACAGTAGTACCAGAGCATGAAAAAAAAATCTGCAGATTGAATCAAGAAGCTAAATGATAGTTAAAATACAAGTTGTGATGTGTTTTGATGGAATTGTAATTTTGTGATATTTGTTGATATATTTTAATAATTAAAAAAGCCTGCTCTTAGTGACTATTACAGACACATTTAATCTGCATCTGTTAAGATCAGAATTGGCCATTTAAAGAAGAAAATTAAGAGGAGAAATATATATATATATATATATATATATATATATATATATATATATATATATGTATATATATGTATGTATATATATATATGACAATATCATATATGCAACATTTCTTCAAATATTTGTGTGTTTGTGTGTATGTGTATATTTGGGACACAATGACTAATACTCATATTTTTTCTGTGGCAAAGAACTTTTCCTTTGACCCACAGTAGATGTAAATATTTCTTTAATTTATTTTTATTAATTTAGAATGCTACAATACAAAGGCTACCATGTACTTAAGTGTACTGAATTTTGTTTCCTGTGTGGTGTGAGCATTGTTGCAATTCTGCACTAAATTTATAGAAACTATATACTGTCTGATAAACATTCATACTTTACCCATGCTATATTTGGGGGAGGGGTAGTTTGGGTGGGAGGAATTATTTTTACTCTAGAATAGTTAAAACCAGAACTTCTCAGGAAGGGAGAAATAGGAAAAATGTCAGATGCTTCAAATATGGTGACCAATTTGTGCGCACACATGTGTGTGTTTGTGTGTGTATGTGTGTGTGTGTGTGTGTGTGTGAAAGAGAGAGAGAGAGAGAGAGACTCAGATAACTGGAAGAAAGGACTGGAAAATCTTCCTTTCTAGAACTAAGAGGAAGGAGAGCCTTGTACCTTAATTTCTGTCAGTCAAGTGCTGCTCAAACCTAAATATTTCTCATCAGTTTTGTGAAAAATGAAATTTTAGGTCTCCAGGGCTATTTTGTTCATCACTTTTACTTTATAAAGTACAGGAATTTTGACATGCTTTGATTAGATATGATTATACTCATTATTTATGCTGAATATTTAATGATTATGCCATTAAAGAAACAGACATCCAGAATAACTTCAGGGGGAAAAAAACCATCATGTCTTTTAATGACAGACACCATTTATTTCAATGGCTTCTGAAAAGAAAAACTCACATATTTTAAAATTTTATTTATTACTCAATGGCATGAAAAGAACCCATAAGTCAGCCAAATGTTTAACTAACAAAATAATAAACTAGGTCTTTCTCAAATATTCAAGTTTTATACATGTTTGTTTGCTTTTCCCTAGATGGACAGTTGAAGAAAGAACATTCACAAAAGACAAAGTTATAATCTGATCCCATTGTTTTATAGGTGAAGAAATTCAGGTACAGAGACATGAAGGTCCACAAAAAAAGTTAAGAAGTCAAAGTGGAATTTGAACTCATATACTTTGATTATAAATGCAATGTTTATAAATATGCCATAGTCATACTAGTGCAATGTTTTGACTTTTATGATAAACTTCATAATTGTTATTCATTTTCCTTGATGAAATTCATGAGTCATGAGGATGCTGCATTATATTTAAAATTCTTGCTACTCTATGCATAGCTAAACTTTAAAAAAGGCAAAGATAGAGGCTATTCTCTTTTAATGTTTACATAAAACCAAAAAGAAGCTTTGGAAATTATGAATAGAAATTGTTCCCCAAACACTATTATTATTTTATACTTCTCTTTGATCCTGCTGTTTCCTTTATCACTAATGACCTTCCCTGTCATTGAGCTGTCAATGAGCTGATTCAATCTTACATTTTTTTTTTTTTTGAGGCCTAACTCAAGTGACATGACCTTCATGAAGCCTACCCTGATTCTCCCAGTCATAAGTATAGCTTACAAATAGAATTGATTCCTGGTGTCATATCTTATTAATATATTTCTTCTTTTTCTGATGTCCCTAGACAAAGGGTTATCTTTGGTTAGATCTCTACTTTAGTCCTACCATATTCTTGAATTATACTTATGTCTTGTGTATATGCCATTATTTGAAGGTCATTTTTCTTCTTTTTGAAATCAGACCTTGACATAGTACTTCATCCATACTAGGTGCTTAATAAATGCTTGTTGACACTGAGGAATGGAGTTTCCATGCTGGGATTTTCCTATGTTAATAAAGTCTAGGATCTAGATCAAAACAAAGCAAATAATGGAAGACTTGGTCACCATTAAATGTCTTCTAATAATAAAGCATAATATAAACTGATGACAAATTGATTTGTACACTATTCAAGTAAGCAAACCTGATTAAACACATGACACATATCAATATCAAAATCAAATAATTTTGAGACTTTATCTATAATGAATGTATTTCTTATTCATGAATTCTCTAAGTATAACATTCTAGTTAACAAGTTAACTTATAGCAAGTGATACCCAAATACAAATAAGACAACTAAGAAATGGTAATCAATTATTGTCACCTATATTTCTGGCATTTTTTACTATTTCTATGCTTGATTAAATTAGGCTAAAGATGATTTTAATTTTGTTAAAAAGAACACTAAAAGAATTTCTACTAAAGAAGAGCTTCTATTATCTATGTTAGCAATGGGCATGAAGTTTGAATATTAAATTCAAACAGTTTAATTCCATTTCAGAGAGCCATTTTTCCCCAAAAACAAAAGGAATGTCAATGACCCATCATAAAAAAAACTGAGTAACAGATGTTCCGTTTAAATTTTATGTGAGAAATAAAATGCATTTCATTTCATAAAAGAAAAAAAATTTATTGTGTCTTTGAATCAATGTCTCTTAACACATCCTAATTTCCTTTAGTAGGCTAAACTCATGTTTGGTTTTTGTGTAAATAAAAATGGATATCTCTAAAGAGTAGAGATATATCCCAAGAGCTTCTTACTTTAGGGTGTGTAATTTTTTCTACTGGTATTTATTTCTAGATCCAAACATATTAATATGACATATTAATAAAAATATCAGTAATACTTTAGAATGAATGGAAAGCAGATATTAAGAGAGATTACTAAATTCTAAGCACTGTGCTTTGTGGAACAGCTTAGTGGGTTGTACTATGTGCCAAACACAGTGCTTGAGACTTGTTTTTGCCATATAATCAGCCCAACTTCTTTTTTACTAAAATAATTTAGTTGAATAAAATGTCCCCATTATAGTTCCATATAGTAGGAACTCAATGAAAGTTGTTATTCATCATTAAAAGAAGAAAAAATAATATGTAAGATTTAGAAAGTTTCATCCAGCTTAGAGAGATTCCAGGTTTGAGCTTAAACATTTAACCACAATTTGATAGTGATCCAAAGAATAATGATCGTGATAACAACAACAACAACAATAACAACAACAATAATAATAATAATAATAATAGCTTCTAACTTCAAGGAACTAATCTTATAGCTTGGGAAGATAACTATTAGGTAGTAATGACCAAGGGAGTATGTTTTGTTTAGGAAGTAGCAGGAATTGTGAATGAAGTCATATAAGAGGATAAGCTGGTATGCCCTTTTTGGTACCAATAATTCTTAAAATCTAAATTCTTCTTGGAATTCCAATTACTATACTAAGAGCAATATATGGAAAGTTGAATATGAGGAAGAAGACACAGTGGGCCATATTTTCACTGACTTACTAAATAGAAAAGTATGGCTTCAAGGTTGTGTGATTCCATAACTGAGTGGATTAAGACACTCAAGGCCTGGTCTCAGGAGATTCAGTAGTCTGTAGTGATCAGTAACAGGGAACATGGCAAGAAGATAGATAGGTTAGATGGTCGAATGAGATGTCCTTAACCAGAAAAAATTTAAAACATCTTAAAATAGCATCAATTTCCATGCTGCCAGCTCTGCAAATAAAGAAGTCATGAGCTCTTAGCCTAATGCCTTGCATATACTCAAACACTAACAGACTGAAGGTCTCAGTAATGGGAGTATTCCCTCTACATAGAGGGAATTTACCTGCTAAATTATATATTTCTTTCTCACCATATGGGGATCTAATCCATATGCTGTGACTCTTCTGAAGTTCTATTAACATTGAAACGATATCAAAGGAGCTCCAATCTTCATCAGTTTTCCCTTACTTTACTTTATGATCACTCCATCTTCTTTTCATTAAGTAATTTTGTGGATGACATCTTGAATACTGCTTTTCTATTATAACTGCACATAATAGGTGGTTAATGAGCATTATTATTCCCGTTTTATAGAATAAAAAATGATACAAAAGATATTTTAAATGGCTCATCAAAATTATCATCTTTTCACAAGAATCTAGGTCCAAGCTTAAAGTTTACCCACTGTTTGAATTTTATTCAGCTTCCATTATTATCTCTCACAAAAAAAAAAAAAAAAAAAAAAAAAAAAAAAAAAAAAAAAAAAGATATATGTGGAGGCTGTTCTTATAAGTAGGAAAAAATGGAATTAAGTTCATTTCCATCAAATCAATCTATTCCTAATTCTGCAACTTTTCTCTCCACCTTGTTTAGTGATAGCTGCTGATACCATGCCACTGGTCAATTTTGTATTAGATGACCAAGGAGTGAGGTTATCAGTTGATACAACCTTCAGGGATTACTCATTTAAAATTAGGAGGAAGTGGAAAAGAGTTTTCAAAATTTTCACATCATCAGTTATGTGAACCCTGAGCTTACTCAGACTTCCCTTACACAAATTCTATTTATTTAAACCCTTGTGATATGTATATATGTGTATATGTATATGTGTGCATATGCACTTTCACTTTATTTATTGGAGTGCATATTATAGCCACAGAAAAAAAACATAAGTAAGGTGAACTCTTTGAGGACAGGGATTATTATGTTTTTGCCTTTGTATCCTCAGTGATTAGCATATTTCTAGGCTAAAGTTAATAAGTGGCCTTTAATAAATGTTTGTTAAATTAAATGCATGGTGTGATATCTATGTTCCTTTACACACACACACACACACACAGACCACAACACAACACATACACACACACACACACACACACACACACACACACACACACACACACATGTATTTCCCCACCAGCTAAGGATTTAATATAAAAAAGACACACAAGTAGAATAGATACCCATTCAGATCAAATTATTGTTATGCAATGCATACAAGAAATAAGAAATTTTCCTATAAGGAAACTCCCCTTCCTTTTTTCTGACCTAGTTAAACAAACAAATAAACAAACAAAAAACCACTGTGACAGTGAGGACAGGCCATATGGATATCTGACTCTTACTCCAGAGGATTTTCCTTTTCCTGACTTCATTTATTAACAGGGATGTAGCCTAAGGCTACATACACTCACATAAACATTAAACACTTTTCTTACTCACTTTGGACACATTGACTATCTAAATAATAAGGCACCAAGGATTGTTAGTGATGTATTCTTGAATAATATGGGAAAAAAGAACATTTCTATGCAATAACCTTCACAGAGGACTGTACCAAATGAAGTGCCTTATGGATAAATTGTAGAAATGCAGTTAGCATAGACACTTTTCCAATGATCCATAGTATTACTAGTAATGGTTCATTTGTTTTTTTAAAAATAAATGTCCCTTACACATTATTATAATGAAATAATATATTATTATTTGTGAACTGGTAGCATGGATGAGCATTCATTTACGTAGGGAAATATGTCTTTTCTATATGTCTGTATGTATATAAACATACAAAGAACACCACACTGAGTTTCAAGAAATTTTAATTTTAATTTTGGTTCAAGCACTAACTAGCTCTGCAAGCATCAGCACAAATCTTCTCCCAGACTCAGTTTCTGCATTAATTGAGGAAATTGGATTAGATGATCACTGTTTCCACTGAGCTCTAACATACAATGCATTCACACATACAAATACACACACACACACACTTTCAAAGATTCAGTCCCTGATTGTTTATCTCCTATCTACTTATCTGCTTATCTGACACTACAGGTTTGGGGAAATTTAAAAACTTTTCCCCAAACAAATTCTAAAATGTGTTGTTATCATGAATTAATTTGTCATTTATTGTAATGTCTAGGACCATAAATCTGTTTAGCACTCACATGAATATCAGTGTAACCCATTACAATTTATTATTAGTTAATGAGCATATATACTAGAATATTTCATCAAGATACTTAGAGAAGCTAATTAATAAAGCAAGTCTAATATCTGAGTGACTATTGAATTCAGATTTCAAGTCATCTTGAGCAAACAAGAACTAAGAATATTTAGATATGACACATATTTTGTGACAAAAGGAGAAGAATGTGATATCAAACCAAATATGATTGGGTGAAAGTCATATGGTAGTGGTAGTAACAGTAGTAGTAGTAGTAGTAGTGTGGTAGGAGGAGGAGGAGGAGGGAGAGTATAGTAATAGGAGTAGAAGTAGTAACAATAAAAAAACATTTATACAGTATTTCCCATGTGCTAGAGGCTTTAAAGTTATTTTCTTGTTTAATTTTCATAAGATAGGTACTATTATCATCCCTACTTTATAGATGAGGCAATAGAAGCAAGAAGAGGTTAAGTGATTTGTGTAGGATCATCCAGTTGATAAGTATCTAACACCAGATTTGATTTTAGGGTCCCCAGACTCCCAGGACCTGCATGAAATGGTCTGATACATAGCTCCCTATTTCTAGTTCTTTAAGATGACTGTTGATTATTTTACACATATTGGTTGTGTCATCCTGATCAAACCATTTAATTTTTCAGTACTCTAGGGAAGATCTCTAAGGCTATAAGATATAAATCAATCTGGCCTTGCATTGGTGCAATAAGTTTACTGAAGTAGGAGTTTCATATGCAAATAATATCCCAGATCAAAGCACCATTTTTTCATGAAGTCTTGAAGAACCTCCTTTCCAAACCATTTTGCTTAAACTTTGTATAGCTTTGTATAAATGTGTACTTACTAACTTTATCCCTATGTTTAGTATTGTTTTTAGATGTACTTGTTTTCTCCTCATTAAAATATAAACTCCTTTTAAAGGAGAATTGTTTTATTCTTTTTAACTGTATCCTTAGTACCCAGAACAGTGTTTGTCACATAGGTACTTAATAAAATAATAAAATAAATAAATAAAGTACTTATAAATTTATTTGATTGATCAATCTCTATGTCCAGAACTATAGAATATACATTAGAACTCATTAGTATCCAAATAGATCCAAAAATTACAGTTTAGCTTTTGAAGAACCAAATGATTCTGTATCTTTAAGAGTAAGATATCTCTAAACTAGGTTTTCACTTGTCTTCTCCCCATGCTTTTCTAGTTTGGCTTTAGGAACAAGATAGACTCCCCCAAATCTTTTGAAAAAGAAAGAACAAGAGGCAACACTTAATCCAAGGAATTTTGTCATTTTTCATCTTGTATCTGCAATAATACCATGACAATGTGAGCTTGCAGATAGTGATAACTTAATAAATATTAGCTTTTTGAATTTGATGCTATACAGGTAAAGTTCTGCAAGACTTTTAAAAGATATATTCTATATAGATTAGAATTTCCTCTAAGAAGTCAAATTCAATTAAGTAAACTTTTATTAAGTAGCTCTTATGTAGGAGGCATTGTGGTAAACTTTGCTTATCATTTATGAGAGCTATCATGGATTGATTAAACCTGTAGTTATTTTTTTAACTACTTGTATATGCAGTCAGCACCATTTGGATTAATAAATAACACACATGTACTTTTGTTTGTGAAAAATAGTATTTCTTTATTTTCATCTGTGAGAGGAATTATACAAATAGTATTTAATTTAAGACTTACAACAATACTGTAAGGTCTGATAGGGTTGGTTCATTATCCCTGTTTTACAGATAAGGTTCAGAGAGGTTAAGTGAGTTAGCTATGCTCACATAATAAATGTCAGAAGAAGAATCCCAGCCCATGTCTTCCTAACTCTAGTTCTAGCATTTTTGTCTACTATCCCACAATTCCACATTAAAAACGTGCTCCCTAATTAATTACATTGAATTATATTGTCTATTCCTTAATGGATATTACTTGGAACCTATCAAAAACCATTGTTTTTTTGTTTTTTGTTTTTTTTTCAATTCATTGGTTTCTTTGCATGTTTATTATACAGTTGGCATTTTATCTCCTAGTTCTCATTTATCTCCTAGTTTTCAGCCAGAAAATGAAGATGAAGATGATATTGAGCTGTTGGAACTCCTGATTCTGCATATGTCTAGAATTTATGCCTAAAGTCCAAGGTCTCCCAAGCAACCTACAAGACAAACTCCAACAGGCCTGTTGTGACATGCAGGACCTTCATACCATGTTTTCCCTAAGGAAAAAACCCTTTTCTAGTTTATTCTTTTTATTGAATGTCCATGAATTGTCTTCTACCTTCTCAACCCTTGGACAAAAGTTCTGGTCATATCTAAATTTGGAGATTTCACTGATCCCATTATCTTCTAGATCATCTATAAAACAATAAATAAAACCAATCTCATCATCCATTGCAAATCCCTGGGAGAACATACTAGTCACTTGCACTTGCCAGTCTTTATTATTTATTTCTGGGATATGATATGCATATTTTGAATCCTTTGAATGAATATATTTTTATGTTATCTAGTATTATTTATTGAGGGTATGTACAAAGTATTGAGTTAGGTTTTGAGCAGAAGCCAAAAGTATGACATTCCCTGCCCTCAAATATTTATAGTGTAGGTGGGGAGAGTTTTTGTTGTTGTAGTTGTTGTTTTGTTTTGTTTTTTTAAGAACAGTTGAAGAAGTTAAGTATCATATGTGTTTCAATCAACTAGCATTTATTAACCACATATGCCAGACACCATATTAAGAACTTATTACATTAGTTTAGAAATTGATCATTTCTGGACTAGAGACAGTTTGCAGGAAAGCAGGACTTGACTTGGAACCTGTAAGATGAGTGATATGTGGATAAATAAGAAAGAAAGTTTGAGTTCCTTTGAAACACCATCATAAAACCAAAGGCTTGGAGCAGTTAAGTGACTTGCCAGGTCACTCATGTAGTATATACTTGAGATTTAATCTAAATTAGATCCTCCAACTCAATGTCCTGTTGTCTTTCTTCTGGGATTGTTTCCAAACAAGATGAACTCCATTTTTTATACTATCTTGCTTTTCTAGTTGTTTAATCTAATTTATCAGTTAGGATTAGAACAACATGTTGATTTACGACCAATACTGACTCTGACACTGAAAGAAAATTTGGACTAAGAAATCTCATTATTCTATTCCTGCTTCTGTAGTGTTTTTATACAACTCTAAAGCTCATTTTTTTCTATTGCCTGTGGCTAAATGACCTACCTAAATGTTCTTACAGTGTATATAAGCTGGAAAAAACCCTTTTCTAGTTTATTCTTTTTATTGAATGTCAATGAACTGTCTTCTACCTCCTCAACCCTTGGACGAAAGACTGAAAATTGAGGAGATAATTAACAATTGGGAAATGGCTAAACAAGTTGTAGTATATGATTATAACGGAATATTACTGTGCTGTAAGAAATGATGGACAGGTTGATTTTAGAAGGGCATGGAAAGACATGCTTGAAACAATGAGCCCTAAAGTGAGCAGAACCAAAAGAACATTGAATACAGTAACAGCAATAATGTTTAAAGAATAACTGTGAACAACTAAGCTATTCTAAGTGTTATAAGTATTCAGTATAAATAACCTACCCAAATAGATGCTATCTACCTCTAGAGAAGGAACTGATAAACAGAAGTATTCATAATATGATTTTACATATATATGCATAAATGCATATGGTACATGTATGTGTGTATATATGTGTGTGTGTGTTTGTGTGTGTGTGTGCATGTTTGTGTGAAATGTTGGGGGCAGGGAGGAAGGGAAATAGCTTGGAGCTTAATGTGCAACAAAAATAAATTTTAAAAAATTAAATAAGCCATTAAAAATACTCATATTATTATTAAATTCCTTAATCAGTTTCACTGGGATCCCAAACCTGAAAAATAAATATAAAATTCACCTTATATTTTAATTTTAAAAGTATTAAAGTTAGTGGGGGAGGAGCCACCTATCAATGTGTTTTGAAAGTCTCCTGGCTATAGTTGGTCAATGAATACTACCCTATTTTTATTCACAAGCATGTCTTGCTTTGATTGTATATGCTTGGCCAAGTTCATTCCACAAACATTCATCCATGACAACAAATGGTACAGTGTAAAGAACATAGGCTATGGAATTTGGGGAAATGGGTGAAATCTTATAACTGATATTTATTCTCCTTGTGAGTTTGGAAAAGCATTTTTTCTTCCTCTGTCTGTTTCCTGTACATTGGGGGATAAAATGAATGAAAAAGCTTGAGGTTTCTTCTAGTTTTAGATCCATGACCCCATGACCTCTTAGTAACATCACAGTCAAGACTGAAAAGATATTCAGACCTTAGGGAGTACCTGCATTTAAAAAAAAAATGCAAAACAAAACTTGATAATCTTTTGATAACCTGGATTTTGGCTCCTGGAACATATCTGGGCTTTGCCTAGACCAGGCAGAGTTGCTTTTTACCTCTTCTTCGGGCCTAGGTGAGCAGCCTGATTTTGAATACCTGTACTTTTCCAGGGCAGATAAGTTAATTGTTGATGGTGCAATATTATTACGGGGAGTGAGTCTGCCTAAACTTTCTGGGCTCCAGTGTTTTCTGCAAGGCATGAGAAGCTGGGGACACAGCTCATTTCCTCCTCCGAGCTCTCTTGGCTGCCTTGTACAGCACTTATTTCAAAGCACGCCACAGCTTAGAACTGTCGTGATCCCCATTAATATAAAATCATTGACCCCTGCTCTCGCTGGTGCGACTAAATTACATTCGGCTGCTCAGCAGCAGCCGCACATGGGGCCCGGCGTGGCCAGGTGCCTTGATGTCAAAGCAGCCCCGCCTCCGCTTCGGGCTTTTCTTTAATGAGGCTTAGGCGCCTTCAAAGCTCGAGAAGGACCCACTCTCAGGACTAGAGCTTTTCGAATGGCATCTGGCCTGATCAGAGATTTTTTTTTTTTTTTTTTTTTTTTTCCCCTCCGTAGCAGAGGAGGCTGGAGAAATTCATTCTGAGTCTGATTTCTCCCCATACCTTCCAATCCTCTCCTCCCCACCCAGTCCCCCAAGGAAGGGATTGTAAAAACGTGTGGGTGATTTTGTAATTGGCTTTTTCGCCATCCCCCACTCTCTGCTAGCACAAATCCAAGTAGACTATGTTCGACGATATCATGTTATTATGAAATCCAGCAGGCTAGTGTGCTAAAACAATATCCTCTATTACGGCAAATCCCAGGTGGGAAAATTCCTCTTTTATACCATCTTTATGCTATATGATATTAATAGGACTCCACACAGTTGCATATTTGCGGCAGCTTTGAAAGTCTGTGATGAAATTCCTTTAAAACACCAACACACATACACACGCATACACGTTTCGGTCTTTTAGAGGATTGATATTCCTCCCCTGAGTGTGGTCTGCCTTTCTCGCTGTGTGGTCTCCCATTTCTGCATCATCTTCGCTCTTCTGCCTTCCTCCCCAGACGTTTTTGGGGCTGCTCCTTCCTACAGTGTACTTACCCCTACTGTCTCTCAGCACATGATCTGAAGTCTGCTGGAGATTTTTTGAAGGGAGGACATGAAATATACCTATTTGAGCTGCCACCCGATTCGATTAGTTCCTTAATCCTTAAGAATCCAAACTAGAATTTTGGACAGGAAACATCAATAAAGACTTGGGAATTATTAAATTAAAAAAAAAAAATTGACATGGAATAGGGTCACCTATATTTGGTCTCTGACTTTTTATTCAGAACTATTTGCTCTGTGACCAAAGAGAAGTTAGATGTTTGAAGACACCTACCATATTTGGAAAACATGGAGGTTTAACTTTGGGGATTGGATAGGATAGTGTCATGAATCAAAGTAAAATTTAAAGATATGATTCATAAAACCACAGATTTAGAGCTGTAGGGGAATATATGGGCCATTTAGCCCTGCCAATTCATTTTAAAGGTGAGGAAAATCAGATATAGAGAGTTTTAGTGATTTTCCTGAAGTCACAAAGGTCACATTGGTAGTGAATTTGAACCCCTGTCACCTGATACTTATTGCCTGATGAGACATTTCTTTGGCCCTATAATTTCCAAGAATACTTTTCTTCAGTGGAGAAATGAAGTAATGTTCCTTTTTTAACCTGATCAAACTGCCAGGATTTTATTTTATGCTTTTACATGTTTCTGGGGCAAGAGACTAATGATTCTTTGAGGAAAAGGTGGAGAGGGTATTATTCTTTAATTGAATCTATATCATCATCTTGTTGAGAAAAGTAAAAGAAATCAGTTTATTTCTCATCTCACTGGGCCATTGGTTGTGCATGTGTAGACCAAGTCTTTGTTTAAATATGTCCCTACTTGGTGATTCCTATTAGAGAAAACAAATTGGGTTTTTTCTCCCTAGGGAATATCTAGGAAAAGCTCATGTGAAATGATCTTAGGTTAAATGGCCCACCATCCTTAATTACATAATGTATAAGGAATTATTTTTTTGAAAATGAGCCATATTTCATCTATCAACGTTCACAAAGTACAAAGATTGTCAGCAAAAATACAATAACATATAAATATCTAAACAAGATTTTTGGATCAGAAAAGGAATTGGAAAGAAACTATTTTCATAAAAAAGAATCATTATTGAAAGAAAAAAAAAATTTTCCCCTGAGGTTTTAATTGTGTTTCATGAAATCCGTTATCTGGATTCTGAAAGCTGATACCCAAACAGAGTGCTTTCTTTACAGAAGGGTGTCCTAACCCCAGTCACACTTCTGCTAATTTGGCTTTTCTCTTAATCTTCCAAGAACTTGCTGAACAGAAGTGAAACTATGCAATGCTAATGGCTCACTTTCTACCAGTCCCCTCTCTCCCTGAGAGTGTCTGGTGTGCAAAGCTGAGCTGGAACAAAGATACACTAATTATTCTCCATTAATTTGTCTGCTTGAATGGTCCTAAATACCAGAGTGATTAATTAGCGCAAGGCAGCCAGGGCAGGATGTCACACCCTTCTCTGAGCTTAAGTGTCTGCAAGGTTGTGCTCAAGTGTTGACAACAGCATATCTTTAATTTTCTCTAAGAAGAAAAGTTTAGTCGGTACAATTAATTTGAGCTTGGCTAGTTTACATGAAGAAATGTAACATGTGGAATGATATTGCTGCTGCATAGACAGATTTGGGGGTTTCTTTTTTTGTTTCCTGGGTACAGTAAACTTTTTTTGGCAACTCAGTTATTGAATATTGGTTTTTCTATAATTGTTTCAATTTGGCTTAATTACTTTTGGGGCATTTTGCAACATAAAAACATGGATCATAAAATAGTTAGAAATTATTATCCATAATGACTTGGAATGGATATAGTTGAATAGTTAGATGCAACAAATGAATTAAAGAGAGACTGATAGACAGTGGCATTACAATTTACTATCCTTTTAATTTAATGTGCTCTCATTGCAGCTTGCCTGCTTGGGTGGAAATGTGTGTTAATAAGAACTGCTCACTCAAAAACTCATCCAACTTGTTTGAAATAATTTAAAATTGAACCAAAACTAGACTTCTAGATTTTGATATACTTTTTTTTAGTGGTAACTAAAATGTTAAGCCTTGTGACAAGATCCTGTAAGTAGTTCCAATAAGTAGCTCTTTTAAATGAATGTCAATCCAAATAACAAAGTACCCTCTGGTGTTTTGTCTTATTTCAATTTTCTTAAATGGAAATAGTATTTAAGTAAAAGGTGCTTTTTTAGAAGAAAAGTGAACTTCCTGTTAAATCAGTGCTTACTATTTAGAGAAATGGAATGAATGGAATCCATTTGGTGCTCTCCATCCTCTTCTATTTGCATGTTTCTAAGGCAGCTCTGAAACATGTTTCTGGCACTGAAACATGATACTATATAACCAGGAGATAAGTTTGTTTCATTTATAAATTTGCATCTCTTTCCTACTACTGCTATTTGAAATGAATTTGTCTTTTGAAATTTATTTTAATTGTGACAAGGGAGAAAGGGAGAAGGGGTGTACCCTTCCTGAAGCATGGCCTATCTCACGACTTCTTTCACAGTCTTCCTCAAGTAATACATAAACCCAAAAAGCTATTCAATAGTAGTGGTGGTAAGGGAGGGGAGGTGGGATTCATCTCTCCCTTCCCTCCATGTAGCTTATTGTTCCTCACTTGTCAATTTATTTCCCACACACAACTTTTCAGCCATGCTGTGACTCATCCAAGCAGCAGGCTTTCCGACATCCTTCTTTTCTCCTCTGTGCAGCCATATTTCAATTATGAGGCTGGATACATGTGTGTGTTAATGTAGCCAGGTAGTAAGGCTGCTTCATCAAGATTTCCTAAAATGTATAAAGCACTGAAACTATGAAAAAACTTTTGTTTCCAGGATATTTTAAAGACAAGAGTCCTTTCAGCACCTGTAGTGTACTTAAAATAAATACTTGGTGAGATGAATTTGAGTTCTAAAAAAAAAGAAAGAAAGAAAGAAAGAAAGAAAGAAAGAAAGAAAGAAAGAAAGAAAGAAAGAAAGAAAGAAAGAAAGAAAGAAAGAAAGAAAGAAAGAAAGAAAGGAAGGAAGGAAGGAAGGAAGGAAGGAAGGAAGGAAGGAAGGAAGGAAGGAAGGAAGGAAGGAAGGAAGGAAGAAAGAAAGAGAAGAAAGAAAGAAAGAAAGAAAGAAAGAAAGAAAGAAAGAAAGAAAGAAAGAAAGAAAGAAAGAAAGAAAGAAAGAAAGAAAGAAAGAAAGAAAGAAAGAAAGAAAGAAAGAAAGAAACAAGACCTTGATGGAATAGATCCTGATCTTTCATGGATATTCCCTCACTTTATCTCCATTTTGCTTCTCTCAGTTCTAAGTGGCTCTTTTGTTCCACTCATTGGTTTCTCAAAGTAATCAGACAGCAAATGCTTCAAATGACCACAAACTTAAGCATTGATAAGCTTGACATTTCTCCTCTACATTGGTAATAAAGTGAAGCCATTATTTACATTCACAGATTTCATCCTCCACCTCTCCCTGTCCTAATCCATTTATGAGAAAGAAAGAAAGAAAGAAAGAAAGAAAGAAAGAAAGAAAGAAAGAAAGAAAGAAAGAAAGAAAGAAAGAAAGAAAGAAAGAAAGAAAGAAAGAAAGAAAGAAAGAAAGAAAGAAAGAAAGAAAGAAAGAAAGAAAGAAAGCTGCAAATTATTTGAAAGATGATATAGTAATAGAAAAAAAATGCATAAGTTGAACTGGACTAAGTGTGGCCCTACCAGCATCAGCCCAAAGAAAGTATTAAATCAAGAAGATGTGTTTCCTAAGCTACAGGGATTGATTTATTTTTTAAGGTGAAAATCATTAAATTACTAACCATCTTAAGTACACAGTATAAATATGCAGAATGTATCTATAAAGACATGGATTATTCAATTTTCTTCTTCTTCTTTTGTATATTTAACACTTAGTTACAGTTCCTGGACATCATGTTTCATATAGCATTAGTTAAAATTGTGAGTCAAATCAATGTTTGAGATAACAAATCTAATTCAAGCAAAACAAGAAAGAAATTTTATATAAATGAAGTAATTTATAAGAGGATCATGGATTTAGAGTTGGATGGGATTAAAGAGGAAATCTAGTCAATTGTAAAGCATCTGAAA